>NC_050191.1:10470168-10770168 GCF_008315115.2 Sander lucioperca
GTGGTCACACTGTTGGAGCGCTTGAACCTCCCATGCCTAAAAATGCACGAGTTACAGGGACATTGCTTGAAAATGTAGTAAACTTTGACTATGGACACAGTGTTTCTTCTGTCTGAGCCACATACCGTTTGTGATCCTCCACCTGGATACCTATAGAATGGAACTGAGGAAGGCCTTTACTTTCAGTCTCAGAGTCTGTTACAGTTTCCACCTGGTAAATACAGTCAACAGAACACCGTCAAATGATCATCATTCACAACTGAAATGAACACACAGTACAGTACAGACGCACATGTCTACTATTCAAAATGACAGCTTGATATTTAGAAATGTATTATATGTTGACTAGATTTCTTACCTACTTTGTATTACAGAAGATTTAAGTTTCCATTTTTGTTTTTCAGCTAGCAAAATAATTGGTGGATGTGCTGGTTCTGATGGGGGCTTTTAACAATTAAAAAACTTTGCTCTTTATTTACAATCCAATATTTAACATCTGTTTAAAAAAGTTACAAAAGAGCTGATTTTCACATGTAGGTCCGTATTGATGCCGCTCAAACCTACGGGATTTTTTAAAGTGCTCAACAAGAACCATAAAAGATGCTGACAGTCAGGTATGAATTGCTACTCCCCACTCGTTCTTCAGGGTAGAGAGGTATACCAAAAGTCAGTGCAACTGTAAGAAACCAGCACTTGTGAGTGCCACACAGACAGCCATCTCCGCAGTAGAACAACTAACAACTAAGGACATTTGCCTTCTAGAGATGCAGGAGCTACCTAAGTTAGTTGGACAGGCAGAATCCTTATCTTGCGGTGGAGCTACTCGTTTAGTTATGGACTCTAATAATGATCAGGCCAATGCAAATCAGCAAGCTCCAGAAGAACTTAACAGGTTTAGCAACCAGAAGCTAGAACAAAGAGAGTAAGTGAGATCCTCATTTTCTCTTCATTACTGCTGCCTTTAAATAAGCCCTGTCCACGTAATACAGCCTGACTCTTGTAAAGATCAAGAAGCCTCCAAAACCTTCTGGAATACTTCACACAGATTGGTACATTTGAGAATTTATAATACTATAAAAAAATACAGGATTAGCTAATTTGCACATGTGTAGTTGTATTGCTAATTCAACATTTTGAAATCTGCCTGGGGATGTTGACATAGAGTAAGTCTTCTTTAAAGAAACCTAACCGTTTTGTCAATAATCCAATTACTGCAATGCAATTGAAACAACTACCTATTGTACATAAAAATGTGCTTGTTGTGTTCTGATAAAAAAAAGTGTATTTGGTCGATTTTACGTTTTTCTTTTTATTGAAAACTGAGAGATGGTTTTACTTTGACTGCATTTTACAGGGTAGCTCTCATACATATTAACAATCTGAATATCAAAATGAAAAAAAGGAATTATCCTAGATAGAAAAAGACAGATGGGATTGGTGTAATTAGCATGAAGGCTGGGTAGTGAGTTTGGTGACTGCAAAGAGAGCAGCAAATTGAATGGTTATGTTGTTACCTGTATCCCGATAGAGGAACGTGGGGTTTTGAGGTACTCCTCGGCCTTGGACACCAGCACTGCTTTGTCACATGTCTGGACCGAGCTGTGGCTGCCCAAAGATGCATGTCTCTTGCCTGCTGCTGACTCCATGGCCATGGTGACCGCCTTGGTGCTGTCCAGGCTGTCCATGGAGCTGTAGATGGGACGACCAAGGCTATCCGTGGTCCACAGCCCACCCCGTGGATGCCTGCCCTCCTGGTAGGCATCTTGGGTGGACTCTGTACTGCTCTGGGCTGTCACAGAGATAAGAGGCTTGGTGGTGGTGGTGCGCGGGGGCACAGGAGGTGGAGTCTTCTTGTAACTGGGAGGATATGATACCGCTGGATAGCACAAGCAGGATGAGAGAACGAGGACGAGGCAAGACAAGGGTAGAGGATAAAATAAAACATGAGAATGAAAAATGTGGCCAAAAGCTGACAAGGACCAAGTGCTGCAGTTCACCTGTATCACACAGGGTGTGACAGAAGAGCATCATAGCATGATGGGATAAATAGCATATGGATCTAGGATAAAGCATTAGGGCACTTTAGCACTTAAAGCAAGGGAAATGTCAGTAAGGTGAAAGGCAACAGCAGCTTTGTAATATGTGTGTGTTTATTGGGGAGGTTCAATGAAGGATTATGGGAAAGATTTGCTCTGTTAAGTGCAAATGAGAATCTGATGGTAATCCATCCAGATGGACCTCACAGCAGAGAAACGTACCAACTTCACTTACTGGATTGTTTTCTTCTTCAAAGCTATAATAAAACACTGACTTTGTTTTTTTGTAACAGTTACTCAGCATACAAATTTTGAAAATAATTTTGAATACATTTTTTTACATGGTAAATGAAGATTTCTCTTTTAAGATATTGCAATATATAAAGTAAGTTTGCTCCATTAATTTAAAGAAAATAGCATTTGTTTGTTCAAGTCAGACTGACAATTTTTTTTAAAATTCCAAACAATGTTCCTTCACATTTTGAGCCTAATGGTTAATGCCTTACATGATGGTGAATATCCATGAACCCCATTCATGAGTTTTTGTCAAATGTTAACTTAAAATCTGCATGAATCACAGAAAAAATGAAACTATGAAAAGAATTGTAGCTGAAACTTTCTTTA
Source organism: Sander lucioperca (assembly GCF_008315115.2). Taxonomy (NCBI): domain Eukaryota; kingdom Metazoa; phylum Chordata; class Actinopteri; order Perciformes; family Percidae; genus Sander; species Sander lucioperca. The sequence goes on from NC_050191.1 coordinate 10,472,829, forward strand.
CACGTTTAAGCTGTGTCAAGACAGTCCTATAATGAGCATTCAGTCATTCACTCCTACATTGCTTCTGGTCAATTAATTTGGTCATTCACTTGTGAGTCTTTTATTAATTTCCTCATTATTCTTATATTCATTTCCATAGTAAAATATTCATTGTAGTACATACACTCAAACACACACACACACACACACACAAACCACTTTGGATTACAGGTAGTTAAGTGCAATAAGAAATAAGAAACCACAGGGAACTCTATTAAGATAAATCCAGTCACAGACTTGACTTCCTTCCAACTTGAAGGGGCTGCAGTTCTGCAAGACACAGTGGGTGGATACCAAAATGAAAAGAGCACGGTGACTCAGGCAGTGAGCAACACCACACATTCTATTTTTACACATTCTACCCATTCGACTTCGAAAATGTTACAAATTGCTTTGTATCAGATACAAATTGAGTGGCATAAACCTCTGCATTCCCCCACTGCCAGTATCTGTTTCTTGTGGTTACCTTGCATTTATTTGCCAATAAAACACATTACTGTAAAGTCAGTTCACTTGTTTGATTTTTGTCATGATTATCATGTGTAGGTCAACGATCAAGATGTTAAAATAATAGTTCACTTCCATGCCAATGGCTTTTCTAAAACATTCTCACTTTTAACAAATACAAATATCAGAGATATCTGATTATAAAACTGTACTAGTAAATGAAATGATATGAACATGAAGTCAAACGCTCACTTCCTCGTCATCTTTTCAAAGACATGTAAAACATTTACCTAACATGCTTTTCTTATGGAACCTGGCCTTCTAATTAAAGACATTTATCCTGGTCCTCAGTCAAAACTTATAATATAAAGGACTGTATATGTATTCCAATATTTTGATAAAGCATGGTAGAGTTGCTGCTCTTGGCAGCCACAGTCCACATTATAGTGATGAATTGAGTTTTTTGTATACTTGAGATGAAGCACTGTAGATGTTACCTACTCTAACTACAAAAGGCATTACTGTGCACAGCATATACTGTGTGTTAACAACCAATGAGTCAGGAGATTTTAAAACTGGAAGTTTGACCTAAAGTAATGGTGGCACTACAGGAAAGGTCATAGGGTCCACAACATTAGACTTCATATTGGGGATGTGCACTAAGACTTAAGACGACAAACAATTGAACAGTCAATTTTTATTGAATGTGACTGTGTTCCCTGGACTCTAAATTAGCCTATCATCAGACTGAAAGTTGAGTCAGTACTACACAGTTATTTTGCAGTTTATTAATATAATGTATGCTTGCCTAAATGGATTGAAATATGCAAACACATGTTTTGCCTTATATGCCTACATTTATGTGCTGGGCATAATTACACAATTATTTGCTTAGCTTAATGTTGTTTAGTGAAGACATTTCATTTACTGACTCCTCTTGGGCTGAGATAGGCCCTACTCAATCTGAAAAAGAAAAAGAAAAATCACAATGTCTTGCAATAACATTCACTGGACACCAGATGTCCTCCTAAAGACTGTATATACTTACTGTGAATATCTACCTGGATTCCAATATCAGTACTGGATTTTGTCAGTGGATTAAGATTGCACTGTGATTTGTGAGTGTCTTCATGTGCCTATGTCATCTGTATATTAGCATCCTTATATTTAGTTTATCTCCTTTTAAGTTTCAAGTTTCAAGTTTATTTCATTTATATAGCACTTTAAAAGCAAACAAGTTTGCACCAAAGTGCTTCACAAAGACAAAAAAAATAGTTTATAATACCTGGAGCTCACACTTAAGCTGCTAAAAGTCCTAAAAGTACCTTGGTACATTCACTCAACTACCATACTTAAGTACAATTTTTAGGTACAGTGCTCATGCTTAAGTACCACCATTGTATGCCTTTTTATACTTCTACTTCATTTTCACTACAGGGTTATAGATTTAAACATTTTCTAAAGTAGTTAAAAGTGAAGCTATGCACCTTATCTAGCTACAATGCTGCATACACAGTAAAAGAGCAGTAATAATAGTAATCATATGTAGTATTATAAAACTGTTGATGCTGGGCATATGTCCTATGTCTTATATTGTACTACATAAGCGTCGGGCACAGACTGAGGAGTGTCTCAATCTTCCAATAAGAATCTAATTCATGTTTATTTTAACCACAGAGTCAGAAATATCAGCACCTCCTGAAGTAATAACTGATTCGAGTGCTATGGTGTAGTGCAAATTCGCGTTTGCCCCAAAGAGAATTCACTTTAACACTATAAGAACAGGTGCTAGGTATAGGGTTTACATGTCTGGGTCTATACAAGCTACTGTAAAATTAAGTTGCGATATTTCCAATTACTGTCTTGAAGGTGGTGTGGCTCATTAACAGCCAGGGAGGAACAACATTAAACCTTAAAACATTGTGGTAAATAGCATCAGTTCCTTAAGATCAAAGTTCAATGTCTACTACATTGACATAAAAAAATCACAAAGGGAATTCAAATATAGAAGAAGAAGAAAATCTAATGTTGGCACTGACAATAGAGTCTCAATAAAAAGGAAAATCGCCCACTGAGAAGATGGCAAAGGCAAAAATTGTTTACGTCAACAAAGTAAATTTGCAGGGCTACTGTACAGCAGGTTTTCTTTTGAAATACTACGGCTTTAGTTGAAAGTTTGGCTAATATAGTCTAAGGTAGCATCCTGTCCTTTGTGTAGTCAGTTGTGCTTACATGGCTGTATTTGTATTGGATTGTTTGGTTTAGCACTGCTGCACTGGGCAGTTCAGTAAACAGACCCACACACTGGAGGTGCAGCCAAGACTAAATGGACATGAATGTCATGCTATAAAATAGTGTTGCTGCTCTGCTTAAAAGTTGTTTGTAGTATTACAAGTTATCAGTGAAGACCCTGGTTTCTGCCTTCAAAATAGTCATTTTGACACATCATCTGCCACACTGCAGCTCAGAAGCAGGGACATGCTTCTTGACCAAGACTCAAATTAACTAATCCAGGGGTGGCCAACCAGTTAGGTATAAAGAGCCACAAAAAAAAATGCACCATAGCAAAAAGCCACACAACACATGCACGTCCACACTACAACAGCAACAGTGTCTTCCAGATCTAATGACAGTCATAATACATAGCAGTTTTCATAGTTTTTTTTCTCACTTAGATTGACTCAGTGGGAAACCTGACAGTCTTTGTTATCCACAATCCTTTTCAGGTCTTGCTTGAACTCGGTTGTGGCCACTCGAAGCAACTCTTTCACTCATTTGTCACTAAAGGGGCTTTCAAACAATCGGATTCAGCAGTGAAAGGGTTAACGAGGAAGGTGATCTGTGGCCGCTGTTTTTCCTCAGGTTGCAGAATCTGTCCTCAAAACTCTGCTGCATTATTTTCCATTTTAAAATAATTGGCAAATGTATTGGCAGTATTGGCAGATGCATTCAAATGTGTTTTTTTGTTTACTTATCTGAAATACTGTATGTTTCAGAAAAGTTAAAAACAATCAACCAATGACACAGCCCCCAGCCACACAGTAAGAGCCTCACAGGAGCAGGCAAAGAGCCGCATACGGCTCAAGAGCCACAGGTTCGCCACCCCTGAACTAATCTATCTACAATTCATCCTCATGTATCTCCTCACTGACTATCCAATTACTTTCTGTTGCCTTTTCTAACTTCATCAACTCTCACAGTGACTCAATACTGTGTGTGACACAAGGCTTATCATATTAGAACACTTGAGAAGCAGCAGGCTATCGCTTAAATAATAATCAAACTAATCAATTAACTGTTAGAAAATGTATTGATGGCTATTTATTGTCTACGTTGTATATCAAGCACTAATGTCTAACATACTTTGGATCATAATTTGATGATTTACAGCTTTTCTCTCATTTATAGGTTATCATTATCATTTGAAGATTGGGCTCTGGGACATTGTAATGGGATGTGATGGGAAATCAGCAGATTAATCGATGATCAAAGATACATTCTTTTTTTTTTTTTTTTTTTTTTTTTTTTACAATTTCCCCCTTCAAATCTGTGTTTGTTAAAAGTTGGAACATTGACAAGATCCTTGAGCGAAGAAAATAGTGGCGCCATGTTTGTAGATCTGTTTCGGAAACGATGTCCATTTGAGAAAGAACTGGATTTAAAAGTTGGTTTGGGCAAGTACACAGCTGAGAAGCATTTGACTGAGACTGAGACTACCGTTATACGGATGACAGTCAAATGAATACGTAAGTATTTTAACTGTTCACTACTTTTTGCAACAGAGAATGCAGGGGTCAACATGAGTATAATTATCTATACGTCAATTGATCTTAAAACTGACTTACGAAAGTAAATGTTGGGTTAATGGTAAAAAAACAAAAAAACATGTATTATACACATATTGCATATACATTTGTATGTAATTTATAATATGGTATTAGGTTGTAACGTTAACCGTTAGTAGACGCCCGCATAGAGTGACCTAGATTAGTTTGAAAAGGTATTTATTAGCATTAACCCTGATAACAAGTCAGGTAAAGCAATATTTTAGTGGTTTTAGGGAATGTAGCCTACTGGTGTAGCAATATGTCTGGGACAAAATCACTAATAATAGCTTCAAACTGGAAATAAATACTGGAAACAGCTCTTAGCAATAAACATACATACATATCTTCTTTGTAGCGTCCATGTTTTTCCCCACAAACGACTAGCTCATGAACAGAACACACCGAAGTCAGAAGAACAACTTCCCCATTCTGGAAATGGAAACATCCGAGGAGCACGTGAATGCAGCAGAAGCCTTGAGGAGTCGCTCGAACTGAAGGTAGCTTGAGGAGGATTCTGACATGTAAATTGTTTATAAGCCTCTCAAAACACTCCTGCGACTGAATCCACTTATTGTCTGTTAGCACGGTATGTTATAAATACACATATTTACACCGACATGTACAGCGAGCTAAATAAATACAGCTTCCGATGGTTTCTGGCGTTGTTTACGTTACGTCTAGCGCTCGCGACCAACGTCAACAAAACAAAAACAAAACAACGTAAACAGGTAAGCTAGCTAGCGACATTAAGAACTGGAGTACATTCACGATGGTTAATCGACAACCAGGGGCCTGTTTCACAAAACCAAGATAAGGGATTAAGCCGGGATTTATCAGTTATCCTGGATGATTTAAGGCTTGACTCGGTTTACGAAAGCGGAGGCACATAAATCACCATGGAGATTTATTCTGTGCAGCTAGCCTGCTCCCGACCAGGCTAACAGCCAGGATTTATTAATCCTGGAGCCTTTTCTGATCACCCAGCAGTGGTTTTACCTTATTGTTATCAGCCTGGATTAAAATACAACAGGTGCATATTGCTGTTCATTTAAGTACTGTTATTATTTAAAGTTTTAAATTATAATTATTCATGTGACAGTCATTGTTACTGTTATATTGCTGTATGCAGACTACTGTTCATATTGTTGTTAGAAGTTTGATGAATATATTATGGCAGTTGTTGAGATAATTAGAAAAGGCTGATACAATTTCAAATGTGTTTTAAATGAAGTCTGTTACTAAGGGCAATATATACAATGCTGTACATTTCTATAGTTGACCAATGCACCTTGAATTATTTTAGTTGATTAACTTTTTTAATTCTTTAACAATAAGGATCATGTTTGTTCCTCTTCCATGTGCATTGTATTTGGCATTCTTGGCACACAAATTGTGTTGTCCAGTAAACTGGGACTATAATTTGGGAGGATTGTACAATTTAAAGAACATATCCTAATTGTACAATCCTCCCAAATTATAGTCTTAGTTCACTGGACCAGTAACTATCTAGTGATGTAGGCTACTGTACATTCATGTAACAACAGGGAGAGGACACCTTAATGGTTTTTGACCTTATATTTTGCTGGGGGGGGAAATAACTGATGAATATACTCTGTTCTATTCATGTTTACAGTGTGCATGGAATGTATCATTTAATTATCTTTATAGTTAGATTTTAGAGTCCAATTTCTTCAGTGTCTTTATTTTCTATGTCCATACATACAAGGGTGCAAGGAATATAATATGTAGAGAAGGAAACTCGTCCTCTATAAAAAATAAAAAAAACGCGAGAAAAAGCATGGCTGATAATAGCGCACCGACTGAATGATATATCTAAAAATATACATTTATGAACTACTGCTCTTAACTGAAACCATTCAATGAGTCCCTTGTCATTTGCAAAAACGAACAGTTGTATACTTTGCATTAAAAGCGAGCAGTGGAAGTTAATATGACTTAGGAAATTCATATTTTAGCCCATGAGAGAGAGGGAGGAACAGAGTGAAAGAGATATTTACGCATCATATTCTAGCATTGTAGAAAATTGATCTTCATGGTAAATTTCCTGAGTAACATTATCTTCTGCTTACTTTTAAGGAAAAGAGTACAACTGTTAATTTGTGCAAATGATTAGTAACCTAATGCTTGAATGGAATGATTATGACAGCTTCAGTTCAGAGCAGTGGTCAGTTAATGTATATTTTTAGGCTACTTTACGCATTCAGTCGGTCCGTGATCGTCTGCTACGCTTTCTCTCACTGTTTCATTACAGCGGCCGTGTTTCTTTTCTTTTTATACAAATAATGTGTTTCACGTCATCATACTTCCACAAGAAGCTGCTGCTCACTCTGTATAAAGTATGTACAATGCGTATTCTCCATTTTGGCATCAGTAAATCTGTGATCGACCTCGCGGTCTTTTGAGGAAAGCCGTGGACGCGCATCTATCTGAATTACTTCATCCTGGCTCGACCTAGTCGCTCCTCCTCAGCCTGGCTTGGCCTTCGTGAAACGCACCAAGCCAGGATGCACAGATTAGACTAGGTCAAGCCTCGCTTTATCAGTTATCCTGGATTTATATATTCTGCTTTTGTGAAACAGGCCCCCGACCAGGCTAACAGCCAGGATTTATTTAATCCTGGGGCCTTTTCTGATCACCCAGCAGTGGTTTTACCTTATTGTTATCAGCCTGCATTAAAATACAACAGGTGCATATTGCTGTTCATTTAAGTACTGTTATTATTTAAAGTTTTAAATTATAATTATTCATGTGACAGTCATTGTTACTGTTATATTGCTGTATGAAGACTTCTGTTCATATTGTTGTTAGAAGTTTGATGAATATATTATGGCAGTTGTTGAGATAATTAGAAAAGGCTGATAACATTTCAAATGTGTTTTAAATGAAGTCTGTTACTAAGGGCAATACATACAATGCTGTACATTTCTATAGTTGACCAATGCACCTTGAATTATTTTAGTTGATTCATTTTTTTAATTCTTTAACAATAAGGATCATGTTTGTTCCTCTTCCATGTGCATTGTATGTGGCATTCTTAGCACACAAATTGTGTTGTCCAGTAAACTGGGACTATAATTTGGGAGGATTGTACAATTTAAAGAACATATCCTAATTGTACAATCCTCCCAAATTATAGTCTTAGTTCACTGGACCAGTAACTATCTAGTGTTGTAGACTACTGTACATTCATGTAACAACAGGGGAGAGGACACCCCAATGGTTTTTGACCTTATGTTTTGCTGGGGGGGGAAATAACTGATGAATATACTCTGTTCCATTCATGTTTACAGTGTGCATGGAAACTTGTCCTCTATAAAAAATAAAAAAACCGCGAGAAAAAGTGTGGCAGATAATAGCGGACAGACTGAATGATAGTCTAAAAATATACATTGATGAACTACTGCTCTTAACTGAAACCATTCAATGAGTCCCTTGTCATTTGCAAAGCAAACAGTTGTACACTTTGCATTAAAAGCGAGCAGTGGAAGTTAATATGACTTAGGAAATTCATATTTTAGCCCATTAAAGAGAGCGGGAGAAACAGAGTGAAAGAGATATTTACACATCATAGCGTTGTAGAAAATTGATCTTCATGGTAAATTTCCTGAGTAACATTATCTTCTGCTCACTTTTAAGGCAAATAGTACAACTGTTAATTTGTGCAAATGATTAGTAGTCTAATCCTTGAATGGAATGATTATGATGGTTTCAGTTCAGAGCAGTGGTCAGTTAATGTATATTTTTAGGCTACTTACGCATTCAGTCGGTCCGTGCTCGCCTGCTACGCTTTATCTTGCTGTTTCATTACAGTGGCCGTGTTTCTTTTCTTTTTATACAAATAATGTGTTTCACGTCATCATACTTCCACAAGAAGCTGCGGCTCACTCTGTATAAAGTATGTACAATGCGTATTCTCCATTTTGGCATCAGTAAATCTGTGATCGACCTCGCTGTCTTTTGAGGAAAGCCGTGGACGCGCATCTATCTGAATTACTTCAGCCTGGCTCAACCTAGTCGCTCCTCCTCAGCCTGGCTTGGCCTTCGTGAAACGCACCAAGCCAGGATGCACAGATTAGACTAGGTCAAGCCTCGCTTTATCAGTTATCCTGGATTTATATATTCTGCTTTTGTGAAACAGGCCCCAGAAGCTGTCTTTTCCTAACATTGGGAAAATATCAATGTTTGGAACATGTCGAGTTTAGAGAAGTGCTGTTGGAGTGGCTTTTACAAGTTTTTTTTACGTTTTGATATATTGACATATTTTAACAATAAAAAGCCCTATTTTGTAATATTGGAGAATATATCAGTGTTTAAAATAAACCAAGCTTTTAGGCATGGACAGAGGAATGTTGCTGACGTAGTTTGAAATGTTGTATGGACGTTTCGCTACACCTTTTTGAAGTAGGGGTGCACAAAAAAAGGCAGACAATATATATTTTTTAAATGCTTTCCATTCATTACTTAAATAACTGTCATAAAACACAGCGTGTTCAAACCGAGAACAGAGTTCGCTTTCCCGGAAAAAACAAAAGACTTTCATCCCGGAAATGCTTGTTCCTTGGGAATGTTTTAATCCAAACCACGTTCTTTCCCCTAAACTTAACTATAGTCGTTTTGGTGCCTAAACTTGATGTCGCTGCATTACGCTCACTTTTTGTCGCCTAAACTTAACCGTAATGTCGGCCATAACTTATGGCAGCTCACGGTGCCCTGTACTAGACTCAAAGCCCCCTATTCTCGGGTAACTCAACTTTAAATTATTCTGCTCCTCCAGTAGCCATGGCTGTCTCTGTCAACTGCTTTTAACATGCTCCGTTCACGTGAACATACAACTGATTTTAACAGGCCACATTCACGTGAACAGAAAATTGCGTTGCCTGTATCTTTTCACGTCAACCCTCCATAAAGATTTATCAGCCTACTTTAAGTGAAGAACAGTGACAGTAAAAATGTATTTCACACTATTATTATGGTTAAACTTTGGAATTTATTTTTATTTTGTGGTTCACATGCATTCCGAATCGTGAGTGTTCAACTATGGTCCGTTACACCACTATTTTGAAGATTAGCTATCATAGGCGTCTTTTTTCACACCGCTGCACAGTAACTCGCTGCCTTCAGTCATTTCAGTCAACGAGGGGAAGGCCGCAGATGGCAGAGGGGAAGCGGTTTTGATCACAGCTGTAGGGGTATGAATAGGGTGACCAGACGTCCCTGGTTGCGGTGACCTGTCCCAGGCTGGACCTGTCCCCGGAAATGTCCCTGGTTTTCACTGTGACTGACAAACCCGAAATTGGAATGAAAGAAAGAAAACATTGACCAAACTTATAGTCGCGCTGACTAATACACCCTACACGCGCAAACTCAAGCCAGAGCAAGCGCTGCTCAGACCTCAGAGATGTTCTAGAACAGGGGTCACCAACACGGTGCCCGCGGGCACCAGGTAGCCCCCAAGGACCACATGAGTAGCCCTCAGGCCTGTTCTAAAAATGAAAATTGAATATTGACATTATCAGTTTCCCACCTTGTTAAGTCATTGTTGATAATTATTGTGAGAAATCATTAACGTAATCAGTGTCTTCACATAGATGAGTATCATTAATCATTAATAATCATATATAACTAAAGGCAAACTGAGCAAATTTGTTATTTCAGAAGAGTGTATCAAACTGGTAGCCCTTCGTATGACTCAGTAACCATGAAGTAGCTCTCAGTTTCAAAAAGGTTGGTGACCCCTGTTCTAGAATGTCCATATTTTACGATGCTAATATTACTGTTTATTTACATGGAGTCTGGTGGGTTTAGCGAACGCAATTTCGAGGACTTTTTATGTTTAAAAAAAGGATCTTACTCTAACAGAAAGATCGACCTCCTTAGAAATCCTTTCCATAATGTTGTCAGACACTTAGAATATTAATCTGAGTCTGTCAGTGGCAAAACGAGCACTTTTATGAACGTAAATACAAGCTGGACAATTGTCCTATTAACTTACATTATAGCTTGTTTCGCCTTTGCCGACTGCAGCGATCTCGTTTGACCATTGTCAAAGGAAAATATTTCCTCAATAGTTTTAACTGTATCCGATACTCAATGAGTTGTTGCAGAAACAAGTCTAGCATGAAGCAATAAAGCAAAAGCTGTCAGATAAATGTAGTGCAGTAAACATTACAACATTTCCCTCTGAGGTGTATTGGAGTACAAGTATGAAGTAGCAGTAGGGGCGATTCTAGGATCAGACCTTTAGGGGGGCTCAGCCCCTAATGAGAATGTGACACAGATATAGTGCATGCAAAAGTGTTAATCTGCGCCATGAAATTACCAACTTCTTCACAACCGCACTCCTGCTCTCCCTCTGACAGACAGAGACTCAGCCAAAGGCGTGAGTCTGGCACAACCACCTCAACCAGAATCTAAGCTTTCCAATGATATTTGTGCCAGTTGCTGTGACAAATGGTTTGCGAGAAAATTAACATTGAACTTACATGAAATGTTATCATATTTGCATTCTGCATAAATCTCTGCACACCCATTACTCTCTGTGAAATATTTCACAAACTCTTCACTTAACACATGCATCGGTACAACAAGCGGTTCTTTGGTAATCTGGTTTTGAAATTGCAACAAAATTTCTACATGGTCTCCAACTTTGGGCCAAAATTATAATGTATTCTCATGTAAACTATTTATATCAGCACAGACATTTTTGTAAATTGCTTAGCCAGTGTATCCCACCATAATGGTTATTATATTGCCAGATTCCAGACAATCCCATTTACTTATATATATATATCCCACTTACAAATATGAATATATATTTCTACTGGTATGCTTCCTAGTGACATTAATGCAAAAATATGAAGAAAAACCTATTCCACCTGTGTGTGCATGGTTAAAATTCTAAAGTGCAAAATAGTTCAGGCTACAGCACAAATACAGTATTTCCATCCATAGATAAGAATAATCAAGTCTTACCTCTGAATTTCTCTTCAAAGTGCACCAGATTGATGCATTTAAACATTAAAATAGACAAAATGTTCTTACAGGGGAGCATGCCCATGGACCCCCCTAGGGGGGCTTGTGCCCCAGTGCAGCTCTAGGTCTAGTGACACCCCTGGGTAGTGTCCCCGTTTTAAGTTTTACAAAGATAAAAACATTACCTTTTTTGGAGGTATTTACGCTTCTGAGCTGAAAATTTCCCCGGATTTTGTCTCAGAAATATGGTCACCTTAGGTATGAAGCGGTTGCCGCCCACGTGAACAGTAGGAAACGCTTTTAAAAACGTGTGCTTTTTTGGGAACGCTCCTGCAGGCAGGCAGTTGCTGCGCGGCCATGGGAAACTGCAAATGAAGCTGACGACCGCCTATGGTTTGCTATAACTGCCGTTGTAATGCCTCTGCAAATAACCAGGGACATACTGTGTTTGCAGGGCAAGCTTTTCAGAGCCACTTTTCAAGCCTACAGAGGGGAATGTTTTTCACAACATAATGTACGAAAACATTAAACAAAAGCCTCTGTGTTAAGAGCCCTTACGTGTTAGCCTGTTAAAGTGATGTGTAACCCAACCATTTACCAGGAAGATATTGTCTTTCTTTCTTTCTTTCTTATCGTTAGCAAAAGTATCCGGACCCCCTTAATACACCCACGGATGTATGACTGCAACTGAAATGTAGTTTGCAAAGATAAGGGCTAGTATGGAGAAAAAGAGAAGAAATGGAGACGGACTGGTACCTGGAGGTGGCTGAGCGCGGTCCACACTGCAGGAAGTAGGGAGACGAAACTGAATCCCTGCAAGGAGCAAACACCAGTTAGAAAGAACAAATGCAGGTATCGAACACACTAATGCACACCTACAGTAAATCATCTTTCCATACCTACCACAACTAACTCCAAGAGGTCATTGAAAAATATTTACAGAATGTTTTCTTTTTGCCTGTTCAGTTGTTAGGTCCGTCAGTAACCAGCAGGGAGAGCGAGAAACACAGATGTGCTCAATATACAGTGTTAGAAATGGGTCACGTCAATGTTTTTTCTTAAATGTTGAATGTGCAGAGCAGCTGAATGCACTTGGGGAAAGTGCATTTGGCCTATAATGATTTCATATGAATGAGCTACATTTACAGTCCTACTGTAACAAACTCAAACACTGCTTCACCATGATAACAAATAAGTAGAAGTGCTGATTTCTGGGTAACATTCATTATCCAGCATTTGCTGTGTTTCTTTCTCAAAATGCAGACATTCTAATGGCACTGACAAAACTTGCAACTTGATGGACAATGCACATAGGCAGCAATTCTCCAGGAGGTGCCTCAACCTTATTTAAGTGCCTGATAACAAAACGTATTGCCAGGGACATTTGAATATGTATTTGCCTAGACTTTAGTTTATACTTGTTCGCTTTTGCCTCTGTTGTAGCTGCCAATGTTGTCGAAAAACGTCTTATTGAATTATAACACTAACAATAGAATCACAATAAAATTAAGTAAGAGGCAAAAGATGATCCAAAATGGACCAAATTGAAAATCGGCTATATTGTCTTTAGGTTAAAGCCTTTGAATAATTAAATATCTGCCAAGGTTGTTTTTTGCCCATCTGCATTTCCCTAATATATGTTGACCATGTATCATTATCTAAAGCAGTGGTTTCCAACCTTTTTTCCTTGGCGCCCCCCCTACTTATGTCTAAGAAAAGCTGAGCGCCCCCCTCCGAAACCGAAGTGGAGGTAACTCTCGAGATAGATCCTTACTTTCTTTTTTGATACAGAGGAGTTATCAGCACTTTTATGTTTCTCCGCCATGTTTCATTCATAAAATAGTGATGCTGTGGCGGCAGTAAAAATGAGGATGATAGCAGCTAGCAGCTAGCAGCTAGCAGCTGACCTGATGACAGCAAGGGTCACAGGTTAAGAGGTCCCGGAGGTCTGGCCTACTAAGTAGCCTGCCTACAATTTTAAGCGAGAACAAAAATGCATAGTTTTTATACAGACTTTTGTATACATTATATATTCTAGTGTATTATCATAATTTGTTTAACATTTCATATTTGTTTTTTTTTACCTCAACCTCAAACCAGATAAAGACTTGCGCACCCCCTGTGATCTTTGCCGCCCCCCTGAGGGGTCCCTGGACCCCAGGTTGGGAACCACTGATCTAAAGATCAATCCTTACTTATCAGGCATAAGATAACATGCATCATCTGAATCTGAAAACAGACAGCTGTGCTTTATCTTATTTTACATATAAGACACAGAGCAGACATCATTAAAACATAAATATAAAAATGAAGTCAAATTTTAAAATTCAGAACTTAATAAAACCAATTTATATTTTCCAATTAATGGTTTTAAATGGCGAGATAATTAACTCCTTTTCTCTCTATTTTTTGGATATTAGACATATATTAAATATTTAAGTATTAAACTTGGTTCATTAGCGGTACAGTGTGTCTCCTAAAAGAGAGGCACAGAGTATTGCAATTTTTAGAGTATAAGGCCATAAATAATGTTATGTACAGGCAAAGACTTAGCAAAAGAGACAGACAATCATTATAATCAACTACTGAATTAGCCACTCCACAACTGTAGTAAAATACCACAAATATGAGCTTGAATAGAAACATTTCAGTCCCTGTCAAGTGGAATTTTTGTAAATCTAACAGAAATGAGGTCTAGACAGTAGGGAAACAAAGAAAATCAGACAAAATGTGTGCAGAGATCCAGACAAAGATAGACAGATGTTTTTAAACGGAAAAGCCAGACAGTCTGTCAGTCTATTTTTCTATCTTTTTTTTTATTTATGTTTTTACTTCCTCTGGTGATGCAACACAATATAGTATATTTAAAAGTGGCATGCTGTACTGCAGCATGTGGAGTTCCACGTTTTACATTCCCATTTTTCAAATCGTATCCTGAATGGGTATGACCACCCCGCTTATACAGTATTTAAAGCATAACTCTTGCCAAAATGCACCCTAGGGTCTTTTTGTGAATGTACCCGAGTCAAACTTTCGTTTAAAAGCATATTTAGGATGGAAAAGCGACTTTTAAGATTTATCGTATTCTCGTTTTCGGTCAAATGGCCTTTTGAACGGGAGTCCTAGGGGCACTACTATGATCGCATCAAAATCACTATTTCACACACTAAGAAGGCTCGACACAACATGAAACTTTGCTCGAAGTATCACCCGGGGCTCTACACATGAACTTGAGCATTGAGAACATTGTTTGTGTACACAGAGTTTACTAAAAAGAAAGGTTTTGAACGAGTCACGTTAGCAGTTGTTGTTTACGCTAGCCGCCATCTTGTCAGTCAAAAAGTGTCGATCTCGAATGTGAATGAACGGACTCCATAGGAGGAAATGTCATTCTTATATGAGGCTCCTTTTTCAACTACAAGATCAATATTGTTTTTCACTAACGACAAAACAACAAATTATCCGTGCATTTATATGGAACTAAGCTTTAGGAGCTTTCCATCTTTACTCTCCTCCCTGTTACGTTGCATTCGGAGATCGACTATTTTTGACTGGCTCGATAGACGGCGACCAGAAAAACCAACAGCTACAGTGAGTTGTTAAAACCTTTCTTTTTAGTAAACTCTGTGTACACAAACAATGTTCTCAAGGCTCGAGTTCATGTGTAGAGACCCTGGTCATACTTTGAGTAAAGTTTCATGTTGTGTCGAGCCTTCTTAGTGTTTTAAAAATAGTGATTTTGATGCGATCATAGAAGTGCCCCTAGCTCTCCCATTCAAAAGGCCATTTGACCGAAAACGAGAATACGATACATCTTAAAAGTGGCGTTTCCGTCCTAAATATGCTTTTAAACGAAAGTTTGACTCGTGTACATTCACAAAAAGATCCTAGGTTGCATTTTGGCGAGAGTTACTCTTTAAAGCCAGTTTACTGCATTTCAATCCCTTTGTATTTGGTTACATGAGCTTACTTACAGGAAGTGCAAGTACACTGCTGCACTTAAAATATAATTATAATACTAATTACTGGAAAATTAAGTGATCACTTATTGTGTTCACACTTTGCCATGTGAGCATGATAAGTGCAGCTGAGATTCCAGATTGATTATGTAGGTACTATTTAAACTATGGTACTTGAATGGACTTTATGTAAAGTGTGACCTAATATCATTTCATAAACGTTTTGGTGCAGAGAAATGAAACAGACCTTCTCTCTTGTGCTTTTTCAACAAGGCCCCTCAAACCTTTTGTTCCTTTGTGGTCAAGACTTAAATTTCAGAAAAATCGTTGCAAAAGTTCTGACTGCGTCTCCTTCCCGTCCGACTCCCTCCATTCGTGCCAGAGGCCGTTCTTGCCATAGTTGTGGACTCAGACTGGCAAAGAGGCTGGTGAGATGCTGTTCTTACTCAGGTCAGGGTGGATTGTGGCTTAATGACGTGCATGCAATGACTGACGAGCTGCATACATGAGCATGGGGGCTGAAGATGTAACAAAGTGAATGTGAAGCCTCTCCGGTCTTAATGTAACACTTTTGTTTGACTCCATGCTGTATTAAGCATGGAAACTGAGTAACTATCTAGCTTCACTCCATTTAGCAAGGGCTCAGAAAAAACATATTTATTTCTTTTATCTGAGTAATTATATTGCAAAATCATTGTGTTTAAAGTAGAGATGTTCCGATACTGATACCAGTATCTGTATTGGCTCCGATACTGCCTAAAACGCTGGTATCGGTATCGGGAAGTACTGGAGTTTATGCACCGATCCGATACCACGTAATAAAGCCCTAAAGAAAATCTACGTTAAAGTAGTTAATTTATGTTCTTTTTCCATTATAACTGACTGTCAAACTGGATAATAAAAGAAAGTTCTGTGGCATTCATTGTTTGTTTGTTCATGTTTCACAAAGAGTTTAACCTGAGCCAGACTGATAACAAAGATAGAAATAATATCACATCCATACAGTAGAATACAGTTGTTAAAACATAATAAAATATATGACACACTGGTATTGGATCAGTACTCGGTATCGGCCGATGCGCAAGTTCAGGTATCAGAATCGGTATCGGGAAGCAAAAAATGGTATCGGGCCATCTCTAGTTTAAAGCCTAAAAACCACTGCCTACAGCTTTATCTAGTTACAATATAAGAATTAGCTCTCTTTTTAACAATTTATACAATATATGGACCAACAAGCACTGCTTTTATTTTACATAATTGCATAAATGTAGCATGTAGTCTACTCCAAGTTTTTTCATGAAGCTAGTGTAGCTTGTTTATTGCTAGGCACATCATAACATCCCTAATGTGAAAATAACTGAGAAAACATATTAATTTGATGATTACTGTATATCTTACATTGCATAAGTAAACATGTCTATTTAGTGATAAACTTGAGGATTACGTGCAAATTAAATCTTACTTGTGTACTGAAATAGTCTAAAATTGACTTTTCTTGCTTACCTAAATGGTATTTCTTTAGTGTCGCATAAAAGACACATATTGCCACAGGCAAAATAAATTACTGTGTTTAGCTAAAAAAAACACTGGGCTTTGCAAAAAAAAAAGAATTGACTAAAGGGAATTTATAATTTCTTTCTATCAATGTTACTATACCTGACTCAACCATTGTGAAAATTCGTCGGGCCTAGGATTGAGCTTGAGTATGGCACTGGTGGTTAGCAAAGTTGGATGAGTGGATGGATCTATAAATGGATGAATGGATGGATGATTTGACATAGGACAACTAGTAGGACTTGAGGGTGTGTAGGTCAGGAATTCCAGCTGATTCTGCTGGATTTACACAATTTAAAACATAAGTTTTGTAGGCCTTTTTTCAAGATTAATTCAATTAAAACAAACATGTTGTTCATAGCCACATACATATATACATACAGTGGTGATGCCCCCATGGATGCAAGGTGGATTAACCTTTTATGTATGATATATCACAACAAACCAATACAAATCAATGGCCCGAAAGTATAATTTCAACAAATTCTCTTTTAATTGCCTTTGCCCCAGTGATGAGGTAGGTGTTAGCGTCCCAAATAAATCCACAAAAAAGTTAACCTTCTCCAGCCTTCACAGTTAAAGTAACTTTAAATGCCCGATAGCAGCCCCTAGAAGCTGTGAAGTTCATTGTACCCTATAATCACAAGTGTTGGACAAAACAAAGAACATATTGACCATATTGCTATTGTTAGAGCCTTACCTATAGTTGGGTTAAAAAGATGTTTGTCTTGAATGTACAATGTACATGTACAAGCAAATCCAAAGAGTTGTTAAAATTGAAGAATTCACCCTCTTGAAGGATGTGTGTGCAAAGATTATATTTTTGGTCTGAAAGTGGCACTAGAATAGCGTTCTGTCGAAAATGTAAACAGTTAATTAAATTGGGAAGTGTGCATTTGCGCCAAAAATTTTAACCAAATCTGCCCATTCCATGTGTACACATGGAAGCTTTGGCATGATGGTGGCACTATAGAAAAGGTCATGGGTTCACCAAAAACTTAAGGGTTCATCCTTTGGGGATCTGACTCTCAACCAGTCTTTAATAGCTTCTTTAATATGTTGCTTTAAACAAAAGTGTTGGACAGATAAAACAACTGACAGATCATTAGATATCACCATTCACAGGTTCTGCTGCTAGTGGGGCCATTAAAGTGGGTTTGCTATAGTACAGCAATGGCAGCTGAATATAAACTTTGCCACCAAATATAAACATTTCATTATGAACAGACCTTTTTAGATGGAATATTAGCCCACACAATGTGCGTAGTTTGTTAGAGAATTGTATGTTCAAGACGAGCTGGAACCAATAACGAATGCCACATATGAAACTGTACCAACCCAATATTTCTGACTACAATTATAATACTGTATGTAGGTTTACTTGTAGACTGCATGAAATCTTCCACGTTTCAATTACTTCAGCATGCCAGAGTTCGTAATCTGCAACCATGTGAAAGTTTTGAATATGAAATCATTCACCCACCACCCTTAAAGTTAAGTTTGAGTATTGGTAGTGGTATCTATCCTTCCCCTAAAACAAATAAGCTGAATTTATGCCATCAATGTCAAAATCACAACTACTGAAAGTGACTGACTTGAATACAGATCTGAAAAGGCCTTTTTATACTTAAACAACTGTGGCTTGTCCACAATTTAAGTATGAAAACCTGATTTGATGATATCGTCTCAAAGCAGCATTGATTTGTGCTGGTTTGTAGAACAAAGCAGTTATGTTGGTCATAACCTGCCTTGCTGCATGCCAGGATATTTAAAATAAAGACACACTACTGTGTGCTGATTTTATTCCCCTCTGTTCGCTCAAAGAAAATGTATACAATGGTTAAAGCAAGTGGGTGAATCACTACTAATACCAATGAATTTGAACAAAAGTATTATAAATCATAACAAATAAAAAGAAACTAAATAAATAATTTCATGGATTTTGTAAAAGGCTTCATCCACATCTCAGTTAAAGTATGTTCCAGATGTGCACAGTTGTGTCTGTTCAAATGCAGTAGATATTGTACAATAAATGCCAGTGTGCTAAACACAAGGCCAACATGTGGGACAGTAAACAACAGATGTTTTAGTTTTATTCTTTTGATTTGTTGAAATCATTATCTAGTACTAGTGCATACTCTTAAAAATTCCACTTGATTCAATGTGGAAACAGATGAAAACATTTAAATGTATTATACATACTTAGTGAGTATGACAGAATTTTTAACTTATGATATATCTTATTTTAGTGGAAAATGTTAATGAGTCAGACAAAATGTATGAAAAACTATTAACAACATATAAAAAAAGATAGAATAAAGCGGTTCCCTACCAGACCTACCGTACTCTCTACGCCCCCTTGCTAAGCTACGGGCGCCTAAAATGGGGGAAAAAATAAAATAAAACAAAAAGGTGATAGCTTAGTAGAAAAGCAATGCATATTGACAGGGTCAAAGTAAAATACACTGTGTCTGGCCCATGCTGTGTACAGTATTTGTGTGTTACAGTGTGTAGACTACTCACTATGGACACAAAATATACTATTTATGTCAGTTTCATCTTTGGATGCCATTGTAAAGCTATGACCCCCATTTTGCCATTTAAATTACAATAAACATGAACATCATAAACATTTTAATCCATTGTTTTATATCAATATATGAAAAATACATAAGGCCAATAAAAGTTGTAAATGAAAATTCACAAGAAACACCACAATAAGCAAAAAAAATGTATCACATACTTTTAACAAAACAAGCATAAGCTAACAAATGCAGGCTAAAGTATGGTTTTCAAAAGGTGCTTTATAACTTTGACAAATTCTGATTCACTAACAATACAGTCTGAGATCCCTGAAAATTGCAACATGATTGATGCAAAACAGAGTAGCATGTTTTCTCCAAGAAACCTTGAATAAATGCAGGAAGAGAACATAGGGTTAGAAAAGGATTTATATTCAAGCAGTATTACAGGTTCAGGTGAGATCAGATTCCATCCAAAAACCTTTGTCCTAATAGCTGGACGTCACAGAGTTGGCATAGTTGTTGCATCAGATCTCTGGATGACAACAAAATGTAAACAAAAACTCATGGGGCAATTGACTACATACTGTAACATATAAGATAGACAATTCAATATATAATGATATATTTCATTATGCAAAATATGGTTAAAAAATAATTTAAATACCCTTTGTCTATTTCCTCTTCAGTCTTTGTTAAATGTACAACTTTCATGTATATATTTTTAAAATAATACTTAGATCAATTTCTGTATTTTGCTACATTTCAACTTGTTTTAGGAAAGGGTAATTTCTTTGGACTAAATGATGAAATGATAATGAAACACTAGATTGAACTTATTTATAGGATGGGTGAGTTCCCTGGGATCAATCAATCACCAGTTTACAGTTCAATTGGATATAAATTTAGAAGAATGTTAAGCATTTGTACAGCATTGTTTTCCAATTTTGCTGTAGTCCGTCAATAAATTGACTGTGTGATACAAATATGATTGTTAATTTCTTTTGTTTATGATGTCACAAAACACACGGATGCTACCACTTAGCAGAAATCTCAAGAATGTCACCAACAAACTCTTTGATTCTAGTATACATATAAGCTAAAATGGGAGAAATGTGAATGAAATAACTGTCTGCCAGGACACACTAGTGTTGGGTACCGAAACCCGGTGCCAATATGGATATATTAAAGTGTCTACCGGGCCACTACTTAAATGCCTGCGCTTCCCTCTGGTGGTCATTACAGGCAACAGAAGTATTACTGCATTTGTCACTAGTTAACATTACATATAACTTAGCAGGTAACGTTAGCTTACCATTAGCTTGTAGCTGGCTTACACATGGTTAAACTGCTTAAAGCTAAACGGTCCAAAGTGTGGATGTATTACACTCAAAAGGATTCCAACACCGGGATGTGGAACAATCTGCAGCTAAAGACAATGTAAGCCTAGCTGCACTTTCTGAGACACCATGGCCACAACCGCAGTCGGAGATGCTGTGTTAGCATTTCTTTTTCAATGAAAGTAGCTAGCACTAGCTCCAAAAGTCACTAAGAGTCGCCAGATGATGTCACTCTCTCATTTGCATAATGGTGACGTCATCGTGTATCATTTGCATAAAGCTTAGTGGCTGTGTCGGCTAACTGCCTGCTGCTCACGGCCGAAGGGGAGAGGGAGAGAGACCCCGTGCTGTTGGCAGAAGAGCGGTGGACTGTGATTACGCAGAGCAGCATGCATGGAAATGAATTACAATGTAATAGATCCAAATCTAGCGAGAAAGTTGCCAAATTGGCAACACTGCAATTGCAACTGCTAATGGTGCATTCAACTGCACCTCAAAAAATGTAAGCTTTTGTTGTAAAGTACCCCTCTGCCATCTGAATCCATCCAAGTGGTTCTTCTTTTTTTTGACCATATGGCCTTAGCAATAAACAAGCCATTCTTTAATGTTGCTAACAGTGGTTTTGTGCTCTTTTTAAAAAAAGTCGGTTCAGGCACCGGTTAGGCACCAGCGCTGTTTTAAAAGTATCGTTTTAGCACCGGTATCGGATAAAACCCAAACGATACCCAACCCTAGGAAACACTCAAACAACCTTTAGTGTGTGGCCCCTGGCTCATGCAAAAATAACTAAATAAAATAAATATTTAAAAAAAAAAAAGAGCCACCAATATTTTCTGAAAACATTTCATTCCGGTCATTGATGACAAAAACATTTGATTACATTTTGACATAAACACCGAATATCTATAACTGCAAATATGTAGATGATGTAAAAATATAACAAAGAACAAAGAACTTGCATAGAATGAATGAATGTAGATTGGAGACATCATGATTGGCCAGTTTTCAGCACCTTTAAATGAGTTTGCGTTCCCCAAACAATGGGAAAAGATGTAAGTAAGGAATGTCACTGAAATCCCCTCTTAATCATTCTAAAAGCAAAAATATGAATACAAGCCTTTCCAATTTTATTTCCATATATACTTTATATATATTATATATTAAAATGGCTTTAGGCTAAATGTTTTCACAGTCATATGCCTTCAACTGAAATCATTTATGATTTATGCTAACCCAGCCTTTGGCCGGTATGTTATGAAAGGTTTGTTTGGGTTTATAACAACAATAAATAGGTGATAAGGTTTTTAAAATTCTTATTCTGTATTGTAAATAGTGGAGAATGGCAACAATACATTTGAGCTTATTCCTTACCTATTATTCGTTGTACCAAAACCTCAAGTTCTGAGTTATGGAGTTGCTGCCAGAAAATACCAGCAAAACATGCCTTAATATAGTGTTCCTATGTAACACATATATTAGATTATCAAGGCAAATGAATCCTTTAGCTAGGCATTCAAGCTCAGGTTTAATGAGTTACTGTAACAGGTGTGTGGGTGGAGCTACTGCAATAACTTGTAAGAAAATGTCTGCCTTTTTCTCTTCTGTGGCTTTCTGTTAACTTTAATTTTGATCTTACCTCTAGTACAACCTTTTATGTAATTATCATCTTTTTTCAAAATGCCACTTTTTCTGCAAGTATTGTCTTTTGGTCGTGCAAAGGGGGAAGAAGATCCACTCTCTTTATAAAGTGAGAGATAACCCCTCTCCTTTATTAAAAGTCCTTTTAAAAGGTTCACATTTCAGTCAGGGGTCTGATACATACAGGCTTCCCATGGTCCTGTGCTGCAGTGATCGTCCAAAGATAAGTGCTGTCAAGCTTGGAGATGTTTGTTGTTGGCCTCAGTTCCATGGCCTCAGTATTATAGTAACTTTGGTACGCCATGTTGGTACAATGGGACAATGGAGCGTGTGAGTGGTTGTGGGGAATGCCAGTGGCTAATGAGCAACTATTTTATGAGTAACAGACAAAATGAGCAATTGGCCAAATATAGCAGTTGATCGAGGGCTCCCACCCATTAAGGTTTGAAAGGAGCCCAGCTAAGCCATCACTAGTGAGGCGGTGTTAGTACATTCAGTGGTAATATACTGCACCTCTGGGGACATGTCGGAGAGGTAGAGGCCCACAGTGGCTCTGATTGTCTACTTATAGGGACCAATGTTCCTCTATTATCTTTCCGCAGTGATGAACCCCCCAGCATGAAAAAGTCTGCCATTACTAGAGAAATGTGGCATTTAAAAAAGGTGAATAATATAGAATTTAGTCCAAATATCTTAACAAAGTTTACAAAAACAAATCCAATTCAGTATTTGTTTGACCCTTTCCTCTGAAATAAAATGAATGAATAGGTAAGATACTTAACTAAACATTAAAGAACCTCCAGTCACCACTGCACGAAAAACAATAGGTGAAACACTGGTATGAACTACCAACTTCCTTATAAGGTGCACAAACAGCTGGATGATGAACATGATAAAATAAATGAAGACAGACCTCGAAGACTGTAAAAAGAGCTGTTTACAATAACTACTACTGTATAGCCCCTCTCAATGCTGTCAGAAATGAGTATGTTAATAACTGCAAACAGTACAAGTATTGAATATAAGCTTCTCTATATACAAAATGGTACATGTATATACAGAGTTTGAACATGAATGCAGTTTGTGCAAGAATGAACTAAAGCCAATACATTCATACTTGTGAATCTCCCTTACTGTTTCCCCTCTACATGCTGTTAGACTTTAAAGTGACTCATAAGTGATTCATCGTAAACAATTTTAGCCAGGGACCAAGTCCACAAAGCCTTGAGACAGTGTAATCCATACAGTATTCCAAAGGATTAGGCTTTCAAAAATTTCATTAGAAGTTATTGTCATCTCTATCTACTTTTTTATCAAATTATTACAGTTAACTCCTTTAGGTTGTGTGGTACACAAGTTTGCCATTGAGAAAACCTTTGTAAGTTGGATATTTTCTAAATGCCCATTTCAGCTGGAACTGGCTACAAAATGGATGAAGGCCATGTAAAAGCAATGCTTTGATTAGAATAACTAAAAATAACAAAAAAGTAAATTATATATTAATATATTCATTAATGTATCATCTTTAATGCATTTATTAAAAAACTAGGGTTTATAAAGTTATTCACAGTATTTTTTCAGTATATTCAGGTGCTTAAGATAATGTTTCTACAGGAAGAGAAACTGGAATGAACAATTCATTTGCAGAAACAGACCAACTTATGCCTCACCTCACAATGGCTGATTATTGAGTTTTATCATTACATGACCCTCAGATTTCCGATCATATTTACTTAAATTCTGTTCTCTGAAGGTTGGGTATTTAAGACAGCGGAGGGAAGATGATGCTGCACTTGTTGGCACTTGAGGATCTTAACATCAGCCACATTCTCTCTCACATTCTTATGTCACCTTATTCTGGTGTAAAACAAAGTCATTCTCTTTTATTCCATGGCTAACCAAGACACTTGGTTTTCTTTTATTACATGGCTAACCAAGACACTTGTTAAAAGATTGCTTGAACAACATTGTAACCTGTTCAAGATATGACAGACACTGTGTCTGCATAAAGTAAAGGGACATCTAACAACAGCTCTGCCCTGCCTTTCTTGGTAAATGTCATGTTTTTACACTGGCTTCCTCATCTCATTTTACAGTTTGCTTAGAATGGGAATGATTAGAATGACATAGACAGATATGACATGGGCCCACTAGTGTACTTCCTGCTCCACAGTTCTAAACTGGCGCTTCTGTGACCACCTGTGTGGCCACCTATGTCTGGCTGCTTTTGAGCCTGCTTTTTGTTGATCTCCCATGGGAAATCCTCTATTGGAAGTGGGCTGGCAGGGCTGCCTGACCCCTCTGGCGTGCTGTCAGGGGTTCCCTCTATAATCTCAATTCGGGGTGGGTCCATCAAATCCATAATGCTGAAGGGGGCTGGCTCTGGTTGGCACATCACTGACTTGTCCTCTGTATTCTGTCGAATGGACCAGCTTGAGCCTGCTTGAATTCCTATGGACACTCTGTCATCTGTTTGTGTGGTGCTGTCACTGCAAGGCTCCCGACACAAAGTCCACATGTTGTAGCACTGAGTAAAGTTGAAGAAGTTACTGTTGAAAGTCTTCAATTCCCCACAGACGTCTCTACGCAGCTCCGCCAGTTCATAGCGCATTGCTGAGATTTCATCCTTCCACTGCAGGTTAAAGGCAGCAACCATGTTAGCAGACTCTTTAAAGGCCTGAATGGCCTGAGGGACCGGCGGCTCAGAGGCTATGGGTGAGGCAGAAGGGACCCTGTATGAAGGTGGGGATGCTGGTGGGACAGAGATGGCTGTTACGGTGGAGCTAGTACTGTGATGGCTACGAACAGCAGCAGTCTCTCTCTCCAGCCTCTCCAGCTCCACATAGGCAGAAGAGCTAGCACCGTCATCATCCTCTATCATGTCGTCATTTAGTAAAGAGGTACCATCCAAAACATCATATCCCTCTGGAAGAAAAATGTAAATACGCAAACAGAAGGACATTCAAAGTGAAAGGAACAGCTGGAGTGTGATTTGGATTCTCAACCATAAAAAAACACATATCTATGGAAAACATACAGTATGTGAGTGAAAAGTAATTTCAAAGACATACAAGATCAGACCCAATCATTTCACGTTTGATTCTAAAGATTAAAGCATTTAATCAGGGATGAGCACCCACCATTGACTGGTGTGCTGTTCAAATGTGACTACGTCTGCACCATAGTTGTACAAAACCAAGAGGTAACAGATTTGTTTCATAAAATCACAAATGTTAAGAAACTTCCTTTTTTTTTAATCAATGGGTGCATTTAGTAAGTTTTGCATATATACACTTGGGCTGCACGTTATGAGGACAATATGCGATATGCGATAACGTTGAATATCACGGTAACGATATTACTTGCAATAAATAAACATGTCGCAGCCTTTTGCGATGTGTTTATTGCTCCAGATAATATGGCGATGACAATAAAAAAAACAATATAATGTGCAGCCCTATACACCTTATACCAGTTACTGAGCGATGTCGACTACCTGCGCAGGCACGGCTTCAGCCAAGTGACAACAGAAACACAAACAGTGGCGGCACCAAAATCGATTTAGAAACCAAGTTTTGTCTTCCGGTAATAAAAGAGGCTGCGTATCTTCATCCACATGCTTCCTTGCATGAACTAATACTGTTTTTTAAAGCACCTAACACTTTATTCGGTAATGTAGCTCTAATCCACGGATGTATGTAATGTTTTATGGGGTAGGGGTTATGTATTGTTACATGAATGTATAACAAATAGCTTTGATGTAGTAAACAACTATTGCCATGTTGATGTAGCTAATAGCTCATTTCATTTATTTGGGGGCTAGCGTTAGCTTCAGTGTAGTGAAGCTTTATTTACAGTTGAATAACTGGTAACATTAGCTTAACTCACAATATTTTCCAATAGCTTGCCGAACACTGGTAATAAGCAATATGACAACGTGATTAACACAATGTTTGTAAATAAACAAACTAACAGAGCCGCTAGTGTCTGATGGCAATTTACTGCCAAGCCGAGTGGCACTGTGAAAAATATTACATTTCAGTAGCGGTGGGAGTATGTGCGAGAGGGGAAACGTTACACGTTTGTTTAACGTAACTAGAAAGTTCATGTTTTTTTTTTGAGTGACGAGATGATAGCCTATATGGCAGTTAGTCTCAAAGAAAACTAAAACTGCACTGCCGAGATGGATGGCAGTGGATGGATTTTAAGCCGACGAAAGAAGTGAGCTGAAAAAGACGAGACAAAGAGACCTAACCAAAGAGTTATTATAACCAAAGATACTAAACCGTCTCTGTTATAACCTCACTGCAGGTAAAAGGTCATGGCTTAGAGGCGCATAACCGCCACCATGTGGTCTGGAGTCACTCTTCTTATGGGCTCTCTTAGCTGTCTCACTCGGGAGCGGCTGAGACAGTGTTCCGGTATTAGGCATGATATCAAACCGGTTTGAACATTTTTAAATTGGCCCAAGCCCAGTAGTAGTAAATGTACAGTGTAGGTTGATTTGTTTTTGTAAACATCACAGGCCTGTGCAAATGAACTGCAGTTATCAGTAACCAGGATACTAGTTTATCATGTCTATGGGGATATTAACCCGATTTCTCTGAGCTCATGTAAACATCATATCCCAAATATGATCATAACTGGAATAAGCCTCATAACTGGGATACTCTCGTCCATGTAAACACACTTACGATTTTAAAGCTTTAGTGCGTAACTTTTTGATATTAATGAATGTGCGTTACATTCAAGCCATTGCCAAATGAGTTGCTACTAGACTATCAGCTCCACACAACTCTCTCTGTATTTCTCAGTATGACTATGTTCAGAAGATTGTGGCGTCCGGTGACTTTCCCGCGCAGAAACTCGAGTGAAGATAATTACCTCTTCTGAAGAGTCTGTCATGTTTTTTTAATCCTCCGTGTCCTCCTTGGCTACTAGCAACTTCGTGTTTGGCGGTGCACGGTCGCAGAAGGCTTGTATCATGTGGACGCGCCAACAGTGTTGTTGTCATTACTTAGAATTCCTCATGGGGCTGCAGCAACTATGCACTATAGCTTTAAGTATATTGTTAGCGGAATTCTTAACATCTTTTTGAAAGTTGCTTATCATCAGTAAAAATGTTGGATGAACTTTCTGTGGTATTCAATTATAGCATTTTATGAAATTTAAAATGGGTCAGCTCCAATTAATAGAGCTACTTCCTGTCAGAGCCAGTACGGAATAGACAGCACCTTTTTTGAAATAGCTTCTTGAGTGCCTTAACTTAACTAAGACAATAATGATTGTCATTAAACTCACATACTGTAGGCTTTTCACAATGTTTTTACACTGCCTTCTCAGTCATCTCAAGGCTTCTTTCCATCTTTTCACTGCACAGCACAGCAAAGAGTGGAATTAAACATGAAATACATCAATCATTATCAAATCATGAATCCATTTTCTGAGAACCCTTTTCTCAAAACATCAAAATGTTTATTTTTGTGCTATTTTGTGCAAAAGAAAAGATGTAAAGGGAGTAGAAGATTCACAACCCACTGGGTCAAGAAGCAGATATGAACCCTATTGAACATATCAGGTCCAAGGTGGCTGATTAGACCATGTGGAGTAAGTAACCCGTTGAGGGGAGGGGTCACTCCCCCCTCCGGGGCTGCACCAGGGAGAGGCTGCAATCCCACAGTCAAAGACAGCTGACAGACTCAATGCCAAGGGTTAGACTGCCACATGTGGCCTTTTTAAAAGAAGTTAGATTTTCATGGAAAGAAAAAATAGAGTCCACACATGTACAGCAGACGCATGCTGCTCTCACAAATGATTGGAGACAGTGGCAATGCAATAATTAGTGCTATTTTACGGTTGCCATATGAAAACATTCCGAAAAGTTTGGGAGATATATCTCTCATACATTTACACTTACAATGTGGTCTAAGCACATGTAAAATAGTAAAATAGAGACATGGTAAACAACTCACAAAAGCCAGCATCACATTCATCACTGTAATCAATATTCAGAGGTATCAAGGTTTTAAGAAGAAATCAAAGCGTCTGAGGTTTTGTGAGTTGTTAGGAACCATGTTTGCTACTTAGGATAGCATATTGAGATATTTCTACCAACTATATAAATATATATATAAACTCTATGTATTATTTTTACTGAGAAGGCAGTGCAAAAACACACATATACATAGATATATGTATGCGTGTCAACATTAAAATACCTGCAACAATCATCACTGATGCCTCCAGTTGTTCTTTTCCCCTGGTTATCCTTCAAGAGATGGATGGTCAAATGGAGAGGGGTTTGCTGCTCGTCTGCCCTATGGAGCACCATGGGATCCTTTCCCCACTCAAGGGCCCACTAGCCTCACACAGTGTTTGGTTCGTAAGCCGCTTACAATTTAATTATAAACTAGTACTGAACACTAACATAAAAACATGATTCCAGGAATCAATGTTTTTCTTAGCCAAGTTAGCCTGGATAAGTTATTTAATTTAATTTCAAGGCCACTATTCCGTCAGAACAGTGCAAACAGTAAACCAGAGGAGAAATATAATTTACATTATGGCTTGACTGGGAGGTGACAGTACTGTATATAATTAATCACCATCTAGGGAACCCTTCCTCTGGTGCTATAACCTTATCTGACATATTATTATTATTATTATTAATGAATCATGCCAATTTTCAAAATACAACCTTCCTCATATGTACAGTCAACTGCTTGTTTTAGTCCACATAGAGCTGACAGATTTGGAGCAGAGAGTTAAATGAATAGAGTTCAGCAAATAAGACAGTGGGATTGGAGAACACTCCTGTATTCTCAGTACTTCTGTCACATCGAAGAAATCGTCGATGGAAACCCAATTGACGATGAAAGGATTCCAAAAACAAAAGTCCAGATTGCACAAGAAAACAAAACCCACAAAATGAGTAAAAATGCAAATATTAAATGGACAGAAAAGTGTACAAAAACAATAAAAATCCAGGTCATAATATTTAAAAATGCACGTAATTAAAGAAAAATGTTTCAATAGGGTTCATAGCTTTACTCTTGCAGGTAAACACCAAATGCACTTAGTGAGGGAGTTACTGCAAAGACTCTGCTTGCACAAAGAACCTGAAATTCTAATTTTATATACATTTATATTGTTTGCACTGTGTCACACAAAACCTTGAAATCCTTGCATGTTGTAATAAAAAAGCAGCATGTAGTACAAATAAATATGCGAGTCCATAAACAAAATGTGCTGTTTTCAGAACATGTTGAGTCTGGTTCCACTATCAAATTGTAATTGTAGTTAAAAATGTAAATATGTACAATGAAGTTATTAAGTTAGCTTAATTGGAAACCTGCAATTGAAGATAACAGTGATTAAGAAACTTTAGGAAGTCCTGTAATAAACTTTACATACAATTGATTTATTTTGACTGAGACCGCTGCTCAAAAGCTTGAGTTTCATGCAACACAATACAACAATACTGCAAATAATCAAGGGTTGTACTTCTCAATCTTGAATATACCATCGGTAACCGGTTCCTTTGTGCAACCAGCATGTGTGTGTGTGTGTGTGTGTACCTGTTCTAATCTCTAGAGGTTGTTGACTTACCTTAATTGGTTACAAGATTAGTTTTTTTTAATTTTATGAGGTCAATGACCAGGTCAGTTACAAAGCCTACCCCTGGCCCGTTTCGGTCTTCATCCCTCCCTAAGTAACTCACACGCTTCGCACAACACATAGATAACACCACAGTTTAACATGCTTAGGGTAGGGCCTGTTCCTCTTAGGCATGCCATGTAATGTGGCTGTGCTGTGTTGTAATATTGTGTACCGTGAGCATGTGTTGCCATCTCAGTGTTTATGCGACCCTCCCACCCTTTTCCTAGTCTACAGCTTGGCAACACCACAAGTGACCAACCAGAAGCTTGGCTTGACTAATGATGCATGAATCGTGCAAAGTAACACACAAGCAAATCCATCTCAACAATCGGGAGTATGCAGAGGCAAAAACAAACACACACACACCATAGCTTCCAAAGAAAATAACTGGAATCATTCAGCTCGGCATCTCTGAAGCTCAAGGGTTCCCCACTGTACATATGTAGGTATGTCAAGTTTGTGCTCATGTATAGGATGTATGAGGATATGTAGTCTAAGCCCTCTCTCATTTAGGGGGGGGGATTGTTTTACCTGTTGTGGATCTGAGAGTTGAAGTGACAGTGGAGGATGTCATTGAAGGCAAGCAGTCGTCATCTTGGGAATAACCAGCCTGAATTGCACGGAGGTAACTGTGGCTTCGAGTGCGGAACGAACCAGGCAGGTCCAAGGCTTCCATGGCCTGGGATTCTACTTCACTAAAAACGGACTCGCAAACTGACTCAAACTGGCCATTGATCTCAGTCTCACTCACCTGAGAGACAAAAACAGGAATAGCAGTCCTTAATTTTTCCTCTTCCTTTCTCTTTCTCACTTTGATTCTTCCCCTTTGCACAGCAAATATGAAGGAGTGTTAGCGTAAGGAAATGCCACTCATTCCAACCTTAAACTGAATAAATGTCAAGATCAAATGAAAAAAGGCAGATGACAACAGAAGACAATCAGAAAAATATTCACTTGTGTTATAAAACTTTCACTTTATCACATACCCCAAAACTATTTGTTACTATGTTACTACATGGAAAACAGGAAAACACTGCAGTCCTAATTTGTTATCTTGTAGATCTAGCAAGTCTCTTACATATATTTTTAATTATTTTTATCTGACACAAGATTAATAATTTTTTGCCAAGAACATGCAACAAAATCATGTCACCATAGGAGGAGGAGCTATCTTTTCAATTACGCTCTATTCTGTCATGTCCTCTCCTGTCCTCTCTCCGCATAATGTTTAACATACTAAATTATATTACAGAAGAGAGCTGGGTTCACCAGCAGTAGTAAGCTGATTGTACAACCCTTCTTTTGGACAAAATCTTTCCTCCTCTTGTTACTCCTTCTCCTTATGGAGGGTTTCTTGCTGTGTCAACATCTTCATAGCAACCACGTCTTGTGCCACCATGGAGGTCCAAAACAGACTTGCACAACTGATCCAACTGTATAGATTCATAGCAGGGTATGAAAAAGGGAGATAGCTAAACAGGTTGGTGTGTGATGTTAGACATGAAGTTGCCTTTAGCCCTGGTCTCTAATTCTAAACATTAGTAGTAGAAAAATAAACTCAGTTAATTAAATTGGCATCGTTAGCTAATTAGCTGCCATGCCAAAACAGCAGGAGAGTGATGAATCGTTTATTTGTGGTCTATTCCAGACATCCTTGTGCCAAATCAGGAGCCAGACTGTTTCTCAATTATATACAATTTTACGTTTCTTTATAACAAGATACACTTTAAAAGAAAACTGTAAACAACTGTCTGGAGCGAATTTAGAGTTAGACTATCAGTTAAATCATCAATTCCCAGTCCAAAACAGCAAATTAGTTATGCCTATTGACTTCAGTTGAGACAGCCATGACTATGTCTACTGGTCAATCAGCTGTGGACCTCCAATATGGACACATGGATGTTTTATGTCTCTGTAATATTGTCTCCACAAAGCAACTACATATAAAACAATATAACATAAGCTCTCATTAATGTCTCCAGGTGTTGCCTCTGTGCGATGTATGTGGTAAGACTCACCTGGCTGACGCAGCTAGCCTGACTGAGGGTGCTGACGGCGCGCATGTAGCTCTGGTTGCGTGAGCGGAAGGGCGGGGGGTGAAAGGTGGCAGGGTCCAGCGTGACACTAGGGTGGGGTCGCATATCTCTTGTGGTTTGCAAGTGGTAGCCCTGGCTGAACAAGGACAGGGGGTAGGGATAGATACGATTGCACAGTTCAAAAGCCACACATGGAACATCACTAGATGATAATGTACTTAACAAATCTACTGGCAAGCATCTATGGGCATTATGTGACTTCTGTTTGGTATAGTTCATGATCAAATATTTCTATCCAAAATGATTATCAGCCACTTGAATAACTTATCTCCTCTGCAACAGTATAACAGTATCTGAACTGCTAAGATCAACATTGGCCTATTTTTATTGACTTGTGTTGTTAACTTCTAGTTTAGTTTCAAGTGTCCTATGATTCCATCCCAAAACTATAGAGAGAATGTCTCTCATTTTTATTAGAGAAACAATGAGAGCTAGGAGCTGCAATAATAAGAGATTATTATATTCTCCTTTTCTTTTTCTGAAAGTCACATAGAACAATAAGCTGAGTAAAAACAAGCTGAGCAACAATAGGCTTACCCCTAATTCCCACCAGGCGCGTGGCGTGCCCCGCGAGCAATCACGGCCATTCAAGTCAATGTTTGCTATTCCACCAGCTGCGCCACGCCGTGTCCCAGAAGCTTGCGTGAAGCGGCTCTCTGCTCCCCTCCGCTAAATATACGCGTCAGGTCCATTCGGACAGCCAGGCAGGCAGTGAAACAGCGAGACTATGCAGTCAATTTACCAAAACACGCTCCCAAATATTGTTTATGTCTCCTGTACAACACCACGGACGATGAGAGATTCATCTTGGAGGTTGAAAAACATAATACCACATCACAGATGTTTTTTATCAGGACAACACCAGAAGAGAAGGCATGGAGTTTAACTGCAGGGGTGCTTAGAGTGGAAGGTAGATACTAGCTTAATAGACCTGCGATTGTTCTGTAAAGTACTTGAGTGAGTCGGGCAGCAAGACGCTCTGCTTCTGAGACGCGCCAGGTGTGGTATGGCGCGTGGCGGAGGACGGAACAAAACAGCGGCGCAGCCGGAACGCAGCACAGACATGCCCAGTAGAGAATCGGAATTAGTGGGAATGTGAAGCAACAGCATCCTCTGGGTCACAAATTCACTTAATGGAATATTTGGTGGTTTGTGCTGGTTTACTAGGCAACAGATGAATGTCGCCACAAAGAGATGATTAGGAAATGATTTAAGAGTAATGCAACCCCCCTTGAAAATCTTTACTGACTTCCAGTGGTTTAACTTTTCACCTTGCTGCAGTGAAGTACAGGTGAACTCCACAATCCAGTTAGACATGAAACAACAACCCACTGCCTTTCAGCCTGGTGTTAAGTTACTGTGCACCACAAGTTGTTTTCTGTATTTAAGGCTTCTGATTAATCAATCCCGAATGTTTCACATTCTGTTTGACCAGTGCAGAGACTTTTGCAACACATTGGCCCTCATTTATGAAACGTGCGTACGACCAAAAACAGGCGTAGGACGGGTGTACGCCAATTCCTACGCAAAGCAAGGGATTTATCAATTTGAACGTGAGCGTAGGCTGCGATAAAATCTCACGTCTGGTCTGAACTCGTGTACGCAAGTTTTCGAGTCAGTGTGGACTTGCGGTACAGCATTTAAAAAGTTTAACAGGAGAAGGAGAAGTCATCAGTTGATCACTTATCAGCAATGGCAGATCTGGCTCTTTTAAAAGACCTTTATTCGCCGGTACAACAGTGCACACATACGCGCACGGGCCACGGTGGAGCGCCCCATCGGATTGATTAAGGGCAGATGGCTCATGGTCTTGCATCAGCGGGGGGGGACCCTACACGGCAGAAAAATTCTGCAACATTGTTTTAGCCTGTGGGGTTCTGGAGCCAGATGACCCGATGCCCAGAGAGCAGTGTCCAGCACAGCCCCAACTGGGGCTATACGAAGGAGACAGGATATTATTCCTCGCTTTTAAAAGGTATATTGTTATGTTTGGCAATGATACTCAATACAGGAAACATGACGATGCACAACATTTATTTCTGCCATTGACCGATATATTTCGGCTTGTTTTTCCAGCCCCTCTGCTGTCAGGAGACAGGGTCGAGGTGGGGTCCAGCACGGGGGGCGGAGAACACGCGCTCTCCCTCACAGTTCTGACTCATGAAGAAAACACGAGTAAAATAAAAGACACTGCATAAACTCCGCTACTGTGTGTTTATTTAAATATACGTAAACCATGTAGGCCTAAGAGATTGCAATATAAGCCTGTATATTACTATGGGGACTATAGCATACATATGTCAAGGATGTATAAATTAAATAAACTTCAGCTGGAGTCCGATTTACTACGGCAACACTGTTGACTGCATCAGTGATCTCTTTCCATTCCGCGTTCTTTCTACAGCCTTTAATACCAGTTTTCAGGCTGCCAAATCTACAAACGTTAGTGCAAATGAACCTGAGATATCAGGGTTTCAATCTCCACCTCTGAAAAATGCCGCTTCTCAGCCGGATTACATCTCGCCATGTCGTAAATTGTAGGGGCGAGGCCTCAAAACCCAGAATATATTGGGGCGTGATATTTAAATTACGATCGTTTCCAGCCGCTGCATTTATCAATGTACGACCATTCTTACGCTCTGACTGGTGTGATACGAACGTTTCATGAATCACACGTGAAGCCTGTCGTAAGAGGATTTCTGCGCTCATATCTGCGCTGGTTTCTACGTTAGGTTGATAAATGAGGGCCATTATTTCTACATGTATATTTACAGATTAACAGATTATAAGTGCTGATACATACTTCCCACCACAATTATATCAGAGTGTAGAGTAAATACCACAAAGACCTCTCAGTATAACACAATACAGTTAACAATACATTGCCGGCACAACAAACTCCAAAATGACCATTAAGTTGAATCAACACCTCTAAACTGACAATGTAACATTGTAATCTTCATGAAAATAGGATTCATTGCAAGGCTATTGTATTAGTACACCTAGCTAAAACTAATGTAATACAACTAAGTTTATTTCCATGATTGTCTTTTTAATGCAAAACAAAACAAAACATTTCTGGGAATGAGAAATATACTTAACACTTTGCTGTGTTACTGATCAAACACATCTCTCCTACCTTACGTTTCTCATCATTCAGTATTCTTTAACACAATAGACAGTAACTTTAATATATGCCCTTCTGTATGACAACAATTCCCCCATCCAGTAAGCCCAGGCACTAAATGTACCTGTTCTCTTAAGTCTGACATTGTATAAATGGGACAGTTTTGCTACAGACTTGTCAACAACACTGGTAAAATGAGGAGCATTCCCTGTGTAAGATGTTGGGCAAATATTGGAACTAGCAGATGAAAAAGGTCACAAACACAAAACCCATTTGGTACTGCAGCATTCAGCAGAGCACTACTTTACCTAAACTCATAAAACAGTTGTCGGTCGAATACTTAGCCAACCATGCTCGAGCAAGTTAGTGATGTGGTTATAAAACAAGCCAAGAAGTAGGTACAGCCCAGCTCTAATTAGCAGCTTAATACAGTTAATCCAGGCATGCATAAAATTACGTAAGAAACGATAACCAAAACCCATCCTCTCATTTTGTTGCCAAGCCGCTTCACTTGAAATCACCAAATAATTTAAAACTTTTTCAAATCTCTCAGGGACAGCAGAGCAGAATCAGCAAACAACAGTTTTACTTGGACAGCATGCTGACAAAGTGAGTCATTGTTAGATGGTTCAGATTTATCTTTTTACCACAGTTTTTGTTTCAGAGACACAGCGGCGTGTAGTTGAAGTGCAAATCAGTTGTGCATGAAACTTCATTCCCCGAACATTATGAATTATTCATTAACATACTACAGCTATAGAAGTGTGTGGAGTAGTTTGCATACAATGCTGAAAGAAAGGTCTTATTTGCAGTACTGACATGCACTATCGATGCTCACTAGTCTGGATCAACGGAAGTACATTTCCAGGATAATTGCCTAACATCTGGCGTGTGGCTCATGCGCTGAGACGTTTGGGGACGGATTGGCGGGGATTGCTATTGACGAAGTACACATGGCGATATACTGTTAGGACCATATTATGTTTAACCATGTATCCAGGTAATTTAAATAGCTCACTTTACTGTATTGTGTAAACAGCGCCAATGCCCTGCATGTCAGGTTTGCCACCAGAGTGTGTGTTTGTGTGCATGGGTAAATGTACAACACATTAACATAAATTTACCCTTACCATTTGTACTGACCTCATAGTACAGTCTATGTGCCATTTACCACTATCTTTGTCAGTCACTGGAGCCAACAGTCCAGCTCCTTACTCCTCAGACTCACTCAAGACACACACTGCATCAAAACTTAAGCCCTTGCATGTTATAATTAATAATTCCAACAAAAATCTGTTGATTTTGTTCACCCTAAAGCAACCACCAATTTTTGAGCTATTCCTATTTATATTAGTGTATTTTAAAGAATGACAGTTTCATAAGGTAAATTTCTAAAAAGTTGAAAAAAATGCAATCCTTTTGCATCCTTTTACCTTATTTTCAGTATATCCTCTGATCATCATCCAATCATTTAATGGTTTCATGAAAAAGAATTGGAACAAAATTAAATCAACATAAAGCGTTGGCATGGACATATTAAGCGAGGCAGCTAGGCCTACCTTTGGGAGTCTAAATGGGGTCTCTGCATGGCTGATTTGAGGACCAGAGCATCAGACGGAATGGCCTTCTGTGGGGAGGTCTTAGGGCTGGTGTCAGAGTCACCACTTTCATCATCCACCTCTCCCATAGCTTTGACATAGCTACTGCTGCGCATCCGCCGACATGGGATCTCCTCATCCTTCTCGCCTGGGTATCCAACCCACTCATCCTGGGGCACCTGTGGGAGATAACACACGTGTATTGAATACTATAAACACATTTATACATATATACACACACAATTGTTAATCCATAATGGAGTACAGATGTAACAGTAGGTTGTCCTGCTCAGAGACCAAATTTAAGGCTTGTACAGGGAGCTACATCAGAGATATTAATTGCAAGTACAATAGGGCCCAATTAGCCAAACGAGTGTGAGAACAGTATCAGACAAGTAGTTGGATAAGCTCTGGCTGGTTTTTCCCTAAACAGAAAATTAAGCTGATTCACATCCCTGGTTTCAAGCTCCACCTCTATTTCATTCCCCCCTGAGCCTGGGCTCTCGAATTAAACAAGCTCAATGCTTAACCCTACTCCCCCCTTGGGATTCAGATCCAGTGGGTTTCTTTAAGCCAAGAATCTATCCTATTCAAAATCATGAATAGGCATCATTTTTGTGAAAAGCATGAACTACTGTTGGTGAAATGGCTTAAACCAAAGCAAGTATTGAACTTGACAACTCAAGGAGTAGCTGATGTCAACAAGAGCCACTACTTGTGTGTGCACCTCAAGTGTAAATAAAGCATCACAAAGTAACATGTTACTTTATTTATATTGTGTTTTTTTTTTAGTAATGCAGTATTGGTGGAAATTGTTGAATTTATTATTTTTTATTATTATTCAAAGCAATTGCACTTAGACTTTTCTTTTTTTACTTTCTAAAAATTTTAAAAAGAATTATTTGTTTTAGTTTATCTTTGTTTTATTTAAACAGGCACATTTTCCTTGTATATGACAGGAATAATGAAACTGAAATTCTGTCGTTATTCTTGTCATTTCTGCACGAAGAAGCTGCTTCACTGTGCTATCTCCATGTGTTTCTCTTTATGGTGCTGAGACTTTCAGATGCAGTCTCTCTTTATGCTGTCTGAAATCATTACTAATTTGCTACATTGTACATTCGCATTCTGCCATTTTATTCAAGTCTCCAGATTCTGAATGTTCAATTAAAATGCAATGCATTCTGAAACAAATTTAAATCTCTTAAGGAGGAAAGAGAGTAAAATAATTGCTGGTAAACATTTAAGTTACAATGTGCAATGTTTTCATGTGACATTGAATCAAGCTTGCCCTGGTTCATTGAAACTCCTTTATTTGCTGTTCTCAACACATTTGTCAGTAATTTTCTCGGTAAAATCCTCTACTGCACTAAGAGCCGTGGGTTTTACACTTCTGACAGCAGCAACACTGGTTTGTCTGGAATAAACACAAAAACTGCGTAACTACTGTTTATAAGCCTGATGGTGACTGGAAGTGTGCGGGGGAGTGTAAGTGAAAGCTCCATCCCATCTGTATTATTTCGACTAGTGGGTGATAATAACAAGGGGCACTGCATCCTGTGAGGGATAGTGCTGTCGGTTATAAGCAGGACCTTAGCAGGCAGGCTTATTTTTACTTAAAAAGCATTTATCCTCAATATTTTAATATACTCAATATACTGTTTACATTTTGGTTCACCTGATTTTTACTGAGATTGAACTGTGATTAATTTTGACAAGTCAAATTATTCATGGGATCTGAATCATAGCCCCTCGCACACACAATGAGATTTTGTGTTCCTGAAGATGGTGATTTACGATGGCAATGTGTCACACACTACATGCTCTGGCACAATATTGATCTAAGTACAACGCTGTCAGTATGTAGTGCAGCTGTAGCAGTTGTCCCAGTGGACAGGGCTGCCTTAGCTCTTGGAATAACAGCCCTAGGCGCAGGACTGTCCCTAATGCTCTGCCAAGTTACTCACTTTTCCCAATCATATAGCTTAGCTGTTTCTCTGCCACAGTCGCTGAGCTGTTCTCACAGAAAGCAGAGTGGCTGATATGGCTTTTTTCCACCTAGAGGTAGAGGAATGCTTTCTCCATCACATCTGTTCTCGCTATCCGTCTTGTCGGCCATCTCTTCCACTCTGTCTTTCCATAACATCCAAATTCCTCTCTGAGTTGACGGTCCGCTTCAGCAGGGCAGACAGGTGAAAGACTAGACAGCATAAGGCACTTAACATTAAAATTATGAACATTTCTTTGCTCTATGGGAGGCGGCAAATGGTAAAATGTAGAGAGATGATAATAATAGCACCAATTGCTTTCCACCATCATTAATCTAGTATATTTTACTCAGATGTTTTCCCCAAATGTTTTTGTAGTTAAGATGAATAGGGTTCTGAAGCATTTAGACCATATGTGACTAGAACTATCCTTTGAATTCAAAACAAATACACTTTTGGGCAGCATGGCTCACTGCCATGTTGCCAGTATACAACAGCAGAGTAGGGAAATTAATGATGATCATTTAGTTTGCTAAAGTTGTGGTGTTAGGCATCATCTTTGTGAGTCATCTGCCTAAAAAAAGGTTGTACTTTCCAACCCTGCCTAACCTGGGAAGGTAACCTGGAAATTGGCTGACCTTCTTCTGTCTTCCTTTAAAGACCTATCAGTAAAACTATCACGCACACTAATCTGTTATGCATACATTTATCCTCTCCCACATGAATGGAATAAAATGCAGCAATTGTCTGGAAACTAAATTAATCAGGCTTAAAGACCGCAATAAAGTAAAAGAATCATTTTCTTCCTAATGCACGGGCATTGATCGTCTGGAGCTGTGGTTAACAAGGCAGCCATCACTCATGGAGGCATCACGCTAGCTCATTAGCATTACCTTATATCTGTGCTCATTTGATGATACACCTGAAGGAACATGTTCAGCTGTGCCACTGAGGCAGCCAAACAGGCAAGCTGCTTTACACCATCATTAGTTACCACTAAACACTGAGAATACTTTGTACAAAAATAACCTTGGGATAAAGCATCTTGTCACTTCCCAGCACAAAAAAAACACTGACCTTTAAGAACTAGCAGAACAATTTCTAGTTTGTAAGTGAATGAGTCTTGTAATTTCTTCCCACAGTATGCTGGTTAGTTGATGGTCGTTGAAATGATAAGATATGTGATTTGTGACACTAAATGCAGTCTACTTAATTCTGTAAGTACAGTTCTGAAAGCTTTGTCACCTACTTATTGTAACTGCAGTAAGCAAGTGCAGGAAGTTAAACACCCTTTGAAAGGAGTGCAGATTATTATCCAAATCTGTCTCTGTAATTTAACCTGTGGGCATGTATTTATAGGTAAGTGATATGTTGGTTTATCTGTTGGCATACAGTACCAAACTCTGTTGCAATGGCCACTGTATGTCATAGGGAGGACACCAGCTTAACATTTAGGGATGTTAAGTAGATACTAATAGAGACATCAAGAGGAGACAAAGTTCCTCCCCAGATAATGTTTTTAAATTCCCTGCCATCGCCTTAGAGATTTCATTATTAGAATAAAGGGAAAGACTGTACCGGCTACATTTCAGACAAGAAAGGGTGATACGATATGATTGATTGAGGCTATATGATTTATTGGATACTGCAGAAACCTTGTACCGTTTGCCTTTACTGCATACTTAATACCGTTTCTCACCTTCAAAACATGCTCCAGGATCTTGGGACCAGTCCAAACCATTTTTTATTTACACTTTACCCAGCTAAATCCTGTAAAAGTATTTCTTTTACACAGAAGACCCAGCCAAGTTAGCGATAAAATACATCTCACAATTAGTAAAAGTGATTCTTAGAATATGAAAGAAAGCAATACAGTTGCAAAAATAGAAAAAAAAGATAGATAAAGGTTTCCTCAAGTTGGCTTCTTAGACTTAAAGTGATTGATAGCAGGCCTATACAAGTAAATGATCAGTTTGTCAAGAGAATAGTCCAAGAAGTAATTTGTAAAATCACTATAGGAAATTGTCACAATATACAATATCTCTGCATGGAGCCTAGTTTAGAGCTTACAAGTTAGGATTTACAGCTGAAAATGTGTAATAGTTATTTTGTTTGACGTAAGCTTCACCGTACAACAGCGGTTGTTGGCTTCGTAGGCTAGCCTGAAGACTTGACACTTGCTGAAACAAGATTATGTCAACAACTTGCCCAACGCAGACCTGTCCTCATCACAAGTGAACTCGGACCTAAAGGACCGAGAAACATCAAACAGATAAAATCCGAAGAGCACACAGAGCGTTGACCACAACGCCTGTGTACAGATCTCCCCTCACATATTCCACTGAATAGGCTCTCAGTGTGGACACACTCAGAATGTGCCCATGTGGCAGCTGCAGGGTCTCTGCATGCTGACACATAAGCTTGTCAAATGCCAGTGAGTGAGCCTCTGTATTGACAGTCTTTCCGTCCCCATGGCACACAAACAACTGCAGTTTGTGTGTCTGTGTGTAATTGTGCACTCCACATAGCATCAAAGTGCATGCACTGGGCTAAGCTAACCTCTCCTCCCTTTCCAAGCATGGACAGAAATGCATCATGCATTTATATGAGAGCAGCATGATTCACTGTCACTAGTAAAAGTAGGGCCCACAGTTAAAATTTGATTACAGTGCATGCATATAACACAGTTGTCATTTCTTTTTTGCATTTTAGGTGATTGGGTGAGGATAGGCACAATCCTAACAAAGCACAATGTGAAAAAAGGGCCAGAGCAGGATAAATGCAATGTTAGTAGAAGGCATACATCATCTTCAGGGGGAGTTGGGGCAAGCTTTAATAATGGCCAATCACTTCTGCTCATGTTATCCCTATTACAAGCAGTAGACTATTTCTTAGTGGGCTGAGAGGGGAGACCATGCCAACTTCTCCTTATAGAAAAGTCTTCATGGAAGGTGCAGAGTTCCAAAGCACAGCTAACCCCTAAATGTGTTATTAAGGCTTGATGATGCCCCTTTTTTAGTTTAATTCACATTACAGAAGGCACAGAAATCCCTGTTACCATGTTGCTGTTATTTGTAGATCTTAAATCACCTTCATGTGAAGCTATTTGACATTTGAATTTAAGCTTATGCTGCACTGACCGTGAGTAACTCTGGATGAGAGCATTTTATAAGGGCTGAATATTAAAAATGAAAAGATATTGAATCAAAGATAGCCATAACCTGAAGCACTTGGCTTTTGAATGTGTTTTTGAAGCCAGTACCTGTGGCTAAACTAGTTGAAACTCTTAATGTGTTAGTGGGATAGTAAAGGCAGAGACCTGAAAAACTGTATTGCAGCAGTAGTTGTTGTTACCGGTATTACACAGAGTTTGGGAATACACTGATTACTTGATTATTACTTGACACAGCTGTGGTGTGTTTGCAGTGTAATCGGTAACACCGTTATCAGCTTCGACTGAACAGTATATTTTTTTAAGACACCTGTGTTTTCTACATTGCAGTCTAGCTCAGTTAGCCCTTTATTCTCAGAGTCTTCCACTATGACATTGATTCACTCAATTGATCTCTACATCTTAATTGACAATAGCTCCCTGAGGTGACTACACAAAAGGGAATCCTGGTTAAACATATTGGCTTCTCACACTGGACACTGTAATTGCCCTCAGAAGAGTAACAAAAAGAAAGGTGGAATCCAAAAGGCCTCCCTATCAGGATTTCTAATCAATACATCAATCACTGCATTTTACTCAGAAGGTCCTCTTTGGGGATGAATGGATATTGATCTCAATGATTGTTTGATATATTTGGTGACGTTCAGGGCTTCTATGCATTTACTGCCCTTTCGACCTATTA
This sequence comes from Sander lucioperca, assembly GCF_008315115.2. Taxonomy (NCBI): domain Eukaryota; kingdom Metazoa; phylum Chordata; class Actinopteri; order Perciformes; family Percidae; genus Sander; species Sander lucioperca. The sequence goes on from NC_050191.1 coordinate 10,515,470, forward strand.
CTTTAGCCTTGGAATACTGTCTTTTTTGTTAACCCTTGCTTAAACCAGCTCTGCCTTTGGTCTGGCATCTTTTCAATCTGCTGCCGCTCACGACTGGAACGCTCTGCAAAATATTCTCAAACTGGATAAACTAATTTCCATTTCATCCTTCAAAACCATCATATCATCCTTGTTCACGGACATATGCAGTGGCTTCTCTACATAATAATTGTTCCAGCTAAATATTTGAATGGTTTCTCCCTCTTTCACTCAGCAATGTACTTGTGCACTTATCTCAGTATAAGTGTTTATTGTTTTCTATGTAGTATTTCAAATTTTATTTTATGTCATTTCTAAACTGTATATATTTCTAATGTATTTTTTTTATCTAGCCCTCCTTCCCTTTCCCTAAGTGGCTATGCCACTTGTCAGGCCGCCATTGTAAATAAGAACCTGTTCTTAATGACTTGCCTGTAAAAATAAAGGTGAAATAAAAATAGAAATTAAGAGATAGAAAAGTAACAATGACAAGAATCCTAGTGAATGACTTGGATGAAGGCTACATATTTAAACAACAAAAAGCAGTACCATTACTGTATGTTAAGGTTGCTTTGACAATTGAGTATATATAGTAAGTGGAATGTGTAAAATTAAAGTTCCAAAGTCCACCTTAATTTCTTATACTGCTTAAATTGCCATAAATTCATCGAGCATGAACACTTAAGCTCAGTGACATCACAATTAATAGTAAGTATCATTGACAGGTGACAGACACAAACAGGCACTCCAAAATTATAGCAAACTTAATTCAATTACCAAAATTTAATTTGGAATATATAACCAGTGTTATATAGTAACATATACCAGCTGTAGCAGATAAACATTTATTTCAGTAGCTCCAAACAGAAGGCTACCATTCACATAAAGTATAACATAAAGAACCTTAATCCATCTTTTAATATATTCATATTTTATTATTCTTTCTTCTGTCTTTTCTATTTTGTTCGATTTCTGTACATTTAAAACATAAAGTAGTAAAGCACCACTTACCTGCAGGTAGTGACATGTCCGTGATGAAGGCTTGAGGTCGGAGTGCATCGAGTGCATCATGGGTTTCTCTAGATTAAGCGATGACTTCCTATAGGCCTCCTTGGCCTGGCTGACTGTCAGTGTCGACCAGGAGCTCCTCTTCGTGAATTTGCCCTCGGGCGCCATGGCCATGCTCTCGCAGGCCGAGCACTTGACATCATTGTTACTCTTAGAGGTCTTGAGTGACAGGTCTCCAAAGTGGTGGCTGTGCATGGAATCTGGGTAGCAGTGGCTGACATGTTCCCCATGGTGCCGCGACATGACACTGGGTGTGCGGTAGGTGCTGTCACTATCCAGGTTGTCGTCGGAACTCCACCAGCCGCCAGAGCGGTGCTTGCGTTCTTTGCTCTTGCTCCTCTTGCTACCGTGTTTGGTGGAGTGGTAACCATGATGGTGATAACCTCCGCCTCCCATCATATCACCTTTTGTGCCATTCATCTTGGATGATCCCTCCAGGGAGTGGGACTTGGTGAAGAGCTTCTGGACAGAATGAACAAGGTGTCTGATGCGGCCAGGACTCTCGCTGCGTTGCTCAGTGGTGGTGGAAGTGCGCTGGTACTGTAACGTGTGGAAGCCATCGCGGTGTAGTGGCACTTGTTTCTCAAACTGGTCTAGTAGGTTAGCAGGAAGGCGGTTGCTCTTGGTGCCGACGAGATGGGAAGAGGCGGCCGCTGCCGCCGCCGCAGCAGCAACAGCTGGGGAGGTGGCAGAGGCTGTGATGGCAGCGCAGTCGTCCCGTGTGGCTGGGTCACAATACTGTGAACTGTAGTGCATTCTGGGGAATGTGCTGCTGGAGATGTGTTCAGACACAGCAACTGTGGGCATCATGACAGGGGACATCATCATGCAGTCAGAGTGGATGGAGCTGCGCGGCGAGTAGCGGTGGTGAAAGTCCATGGGGCAGCTCTCTGTGGGGCTGAGCAGGTAGGACGAGTGGCGGGAGTCAGAGCCATGGTGAGCGTGGAGGTCATGAACATGGGGGTCATAGTCCAAGCCATAGGGTAAAGGGATCTGGTGCTGGGAACGGCTGCCCGATAAGCCCTTCATGTTCCTGGCTGGAGGGAGGCGTCTGCCTTCATTGAACTTTCGAGACGGGGACCAAGGTGAAAATGTCTGGTCTGTTTCAGAGAAGAGGAAAGAAAGAAGAAAAGAAAGAAATAAGATACAAGCAAGTTGGAGAGAGACTTGCTCTGATTGCTCTATGTAAATATTTCATCCTCCCACTTTATGCTGTTTCCATCACAGTATGCACCAAGGGACCTACAGTATAATGCGAGTGAACATTCTTGCAATAGAGAAACCATGTTTAGTGAGAAGTTGTTACAGCATTACAGTACACATAGAAGTATAACTATTTATAACTAAGAATGACAATTCTTAGTTACAGTGTTGAAGTGAATTTAAGTTGTTAATCTCTCTAATAAAGTCAGAAATGTGGATTAACCTGCAGTATAAAAGACAAACATTTCAATAATCACTGTACAGCTTTAAATATAGTATGGAGGTACAGATATGTTTCTCAAGAGATATATTTCTCTTTTACAGTAAGTCAGGTAGAAATCCTTTCTCTTCTTCTACAGGAGGCTGGAAGAAATTTGCTTAACATCCTGTTTCAACCAGATATACAGAAGCAAGGCTGCATCAAAATGGTTTTTACTGGTGTTTTGCTACCAGAAAAAAATAATTATTTAAGTCATAAGGTAAAAATGACCAGGGGCAGGTTGCATAAAACTCTTTTCTAAATCTCAGTCATTGTGGAACTGGGTAAATGTGCAAAAGCCTTGTTTCCACTCCCACAGTTAGCCATAAATGGATGTATAAACGTCCTTAAACATCTGTTTGCATAATGATACTTGTGCCCGCTCCACCACTCATTAGACCTATCAATGACAAGAAGGGCAAAGAAGCAGTGCAATTTCATTGATTGTGTTGTATCTGCAAGGTTCTCCAACAGCACCAGAACAGCTGTTAGTATGCACGACCATTACGCAGAACTGTGGCTATTTATAGCACCATACCACTAATTCATCGCATGTACCTGTCAACCATCACCGCGCAATATCTTATAATTATTAAACATCAGAAAAATGATAAATGATTAATTTGAAGAGCTGATATGGATACAGACTTTAAAATTAAAAATATCATTGACAACAGGGAAATATTGGCTACATTACATTATACACATTTTTTATTAATCACTCCTAGATGATTTAAAATTATTTTATAATTGCGCCTTTGACATTTACAGAACGCTGTGTAGACTGCAAAAATAATAACACAGAGAAAATGGCAAACATTATTGACAACAACCTCATCATTTTACTTGCATCTCTTGATAACCGTATGCCTGGTCTGTATGTAAGTATGCGTGAGGTGCACACATTCTTACCGCACATTCTTCATTTATAAATACCAGTTTGTATATGGGAAATGGTGTACTGTATGTATTTCTTTTGTGCTTATGTACAGTATTGTTTATACGTCTGGCCCCAGGTTCCTAAACCTATCCCACAGTATTTTTGTAAGCAGTTAGGAGCTGATTCTCTCAACAAATTGAGCTAACTCCTCTGGAATCTGTGATAAAAGTATTATTTCATAAGCCCTACAGTGGTGAACCAGTTATTAGCTGTATGCCTAATTATTTTGAGAAGAGCCATGCACATCACTGGGCGGTGATCACAAAGAGCAACACATTTTGTACTACATCAAAGAGACTTTAAGATTAGAGAATTTAGTAGCTTTTATATGAGGGGTTAAAAAGTTCAGCCTAACCTCCTATATTCTTTTGCTCTGGAAGGTGCTTAATGATGAATACTCCTCAAGCTCCAATGAGTTTTTCTATATTACCTTCATGCAATGCTGGAACAATATGCACATAGTAAAAGCATACAGTAATTTATGAGATCCAACATTTATTGTACTTGATGTTAAATCGCTACCCTAGAATAATAAGGTTCTATCTGACATTTTTGTCAAAATTGAGTTATTTACATATTCTTACTCTGGTATAACTTGTGAACATTATTTAAGGTGTTTTTTCAAAATAAAATTAATTTTGGGTGTTTTATTCAGAAAACAAAAAGGTTCTATCTACAAAGTTACACTCAGACTTGGAGTTATAAGGTTCCATCTGTGGTCCAATCATCTTTTGGAATACAAACAGAAGGACCAATCAAATACTGTTTCTTTATGGTGCCAGGTTGTCTAGCGCTAGTTAAAGTGCCCATATTATGAAAAAATCACTTTTTCTGGGATTTGGGGTGTTATGTTGTGTCTCTGGTGCTTCCACACACATACAAACTTTGAAAAAAATCCATCCATGCTGTTTAGAGTGAGATACGGTTTCTGAATGTGTCCTGCCTTCAGTCTCTGGGTGAGCTGGTCAAAATCGGCACGGCTTGTGACGTCACAAGCCGAAACGAGCAGGCTAACCGCAACCATTAGCTCGTAGCATTAGCATGCTAACGCTAATGCTAACGCTAGCATGCTAACGCTAGCATGCTACCTCGTTCTCAGTAGCAAAGCACTGCTACAACACACACAAGTTCACCATAATCTACAAAAGAACTACTTACATGTGCGCCCTCATTTAGAAGTCTCCCAGCTAATCCTGCCTTGTAACTGACCGAAGTCAGCCTTTCTTTTACTGTCTATGGAGCTAGCTAGCTGACATGATCTACATCTGAGCTACTGGGCATGTGCAGTGCAATCAAAGATAGTACAGAAGAAGAAGAAGAAAAGAGGTCTCACTCTGTAGCTAAAACAGAGACCAGCTGAAAAGAGGATCTGCAGCAGTGAGAGAGAGCACTGCAGTACAACAAAAATATGGTGTTTTTTAGAAAATTAAACCATGTAAACCTATTCTGGTACAACCTTAAAATACAATTATGAACCTGAAAATGAGCATAATATGGCTGCTTTAATGTTAGCTAGCGGTAGCTAACGTTAGCTAGCATTACCTAACATGACCTAAGTCTAAAAGTTGTCCTCAGCAAAATCCAAACGCTATAATGCAACTACAAGTGGAAATTCAGTCATATCCCCTCATTTCCTTGCCAAACGTCATATCCAACTTGATTTGCATCATATTCTAAGACTTACTGTTAGCTAACGCTAGCTAACGCTAGCTAACGTTAGCTAACATTAGCTAACATTAGCTATATTTAAAAGTTGTCTTCGACTTCAGCAGAATCCAAAAGCATGAGAAAGAAAGAAATTACTTCAACATAATCCCATTGTTGGTTAGGGCTCGTCTCAAAATGATGGCTAAATTACATGTAGGCTACTAAATTAACATTAGCACACTATCAATAGCCTGGTAAGATAGCCTATTTGGTAGTGATTATCTCCTCATTGCAAGTAACAGCATCTATCTCAATCCATTTTAAGTAACCAGTCTTAGATTTGAAATACCTTGTTCATAAGCAAAACATTTCTGATCAGTTTTATCTGAATGAGTATTGCCATATGAAATATTGTATGACGTGTTTTACATTTAAAAAATGATTTGATAAACCTTTAAAATAAAGGCTCATTTTAAATATTCATTCAACTTGTTTTGCTTTTCTACTGAAAAGACTGATGAACTGAAGGACCTGACATGCATCAGACCATGCATTTTTAGAATCATTCATTTACATTTAACTTACTCTTAAATAAGGAAAATTATGCACTGGAAAAATATTGTGTTGCACAGTAAGTGCATGAATGCATGAAGATTTAACATATTAACCAATAAAAAGACACTTTTTACTATATACATTGAACAGTCCAACAGTATGTATAAGTAAATTGTTAAAATTATTTGATAATCATTGTTCCTTTTTCTGTTTTTGAAGATAGAACCTTATAATTCCAAGGCTGCTGTTAGTTTTTAGAACTGAAAGGTTCTATCTATAATTGACCTGTTTCAAAACCCCTAATTTACAATTCATGTAGAATTTTAATATCTCAGATGTAGAATACATTCATGGTGTATGTAACTCTGGTGCTATAAAGAAATGTGCTCCATTTGTCAGTTTTGCTATTTGCAATGCTAAAACTTTAAACCTCAATATCTCAAAACTGATCTGAACGCAGATAGAACCTTATTATTCTGAGGTAGCGAAATGACAAAGGATAAAGAACATAAAATAAAAACATATATGTCAAATGCCTGCACTAATATCAAGACAATTCCCTTTCATTCATTCCACTCACCATATTATGATAGCATCATTTCTGATTGTATTGCCTTTAAACATGGAGACTGTATAGTTCTACAGAATGGGAGTACACTTCTCCAATTTCTCTGATTAATAATGTGGGCACTATAATCTGTGGTAAATGAACAACAGACCAGCACTTGTAGTTACAAAGCTTTGAGGGCACATTGTCTGCGTGCAACAAAGGAGTTTTATAATTAGGAACTGAGAGATACTGTGAGTCAATAAGATCAGTTCTGCAGCTGGTGATACCTCAGTGATAATGAAACTTGTTAATGAATGAGTAAGCTCTATCGATTTATCATTCAAGCAAAATGTCCAAAATCTGTCTTTGGTTTACATTTCCAGATTTATTGAAGTTAGCACTGCATATATTGTATTTGTGACATTAACCACACAAACCTGTCTCTTGGTAGTGGCTTAAAAACTGGGAGGTTTACAATTTGAAGAAAAAAAGTTTCTTCTAAATTACATGATACTGAAATTGTGTAGTGAAGTGTAAAGAATAATAATAAAATGCCCTTATCCAATAAGTGGTTAGCTACTTATTTAAATCCTATCTTGATGCCACAGTTTGTCCTGCAATCCCATTTGTTCATTATTCCTCAGCCCTGTTTATTATAAATTTACCAATGTCAAAGGCACTACCAATATTTATTATTATTCTCCATTCTTTCCCCATCTCTGACTGATGCACAAATCTTGATCATTATTTTTGTTCTTCTGTGTCCTATGGAGATTCAAGAAGATAGACATCAGTTTTCAGCAAAATGTGTCAAAATGAGCAGCATTATTAAAATCATCTGTCATCCTGCTTAGCTTTCTGCATAACAATTACAGTCTACATCTTACCAGTATGTGTTAAGAGCTGTAAGGTAAACGGGGAGACAAAGTGCCTTGAGTATCTGTCATTCCCCTGTAATTAATTACTTTAAGTTCTCTGCAGCAGGAAACCCCAGTCTGGAACAGTGCACATCGTCTTACATAACATTTGGGATCTCTGATCTCACACACCATTTCAAAGGAGCCAGAAATAAAATGCACAGTTGTCATGACAACCACTGCTGAAAACCTAGGAACTGTAATAGGATTTTCAAGGTTGTTTGGGTGGATCCCAGTCTTAAAAAGGAGAGAGAAAAGACACATACAGTATGTAATGTGATACAGACACTTGAGCTTGATTTGTCATATGGGCTGCTCTCTGCTGTTTGGTGCACCATTACAAATTGTGCTGCATTAGAATTTAAATGAATGATGAATTTAAGCACAAGCTTGCAGACACATAACCCACCCAGATCTAATTGCACATTTAATTTATTACTATAATTTGTCTTCTACTATGGATTTCAGAATTAAAATGTCTCTCACCCACGGATACCCAGACTTACATTTGCCTGCCTTTAAAATGAATACAAGTTGGGAAACACTTTACTAACCCTTAAAATCCTCCCTCAGTGGGATTTGTTGTGCTGGAGGTTTTTACAACATCCCTGAGTAGATGTAATTATTGTTTAAATTTGATGTATGTCCTTGCCTTGCTTCAAGGTTTGGTTTAACTACAGTAGAATACATTGAAACCCACTATTCATTAGAGGGTGTAATCAGCCACCTATGTGATTCATTTTCACATTTTATTTCTGTCTTTAATATTAAGCGACGTTGTACATTTTTGGGTCAATATTAAAACACTGTGTGTGACTATAGGAAGCAGGAGATGTAGTGTTGTAGAGTTTAATTGCAATAATCACTGTACAGTGAATATAGTACCATCCTTCTGTCTTCCTCTCATTTCCACCACCATAGCTCTCTGTTGTCTCTCTAGGTCCCCTCTCACTCAAATTCACTGCATTATAATAGATGACATCGATGGTTGCTGAGGCAACAAAATGTGTCAAATTAAAGCTAACAATAGCAATGAATGCACACAGAGATAGAATGTGTGTGTGTGTGTGTGTGTGTGTGTGTACATGCATACACATGCCATGCTCTGTTATCTACAGTGTAATGTAATCCAAACATGTACTTCCAAACACACGTGTCAGTATGATTGTGGAAACATACAATATAGGCTGCATTCACCAGATCAGCTGAGCATCCATCAACATATTGTTCAAAGTTCAAATGCAGTTTCACCTATACAGTGAGGAAGGAACCCAGTACAAAGTGGACTACCAAACATTTTATGTATAGCATTTTGCATTATCTGGCTGAATTAAGCTGTGCAATTTTGATGATTCACATTTCAGTAAGACATTAAAGACATCAGCTTTAAATCTGGTTTTCCAGTTAGAGGAAGGTCTTAATATTTAATAGCTGTCTGAGAGCCATTACTTTTTCTCTCAAGACAATATGTTTTTTCTACCTCTAAATGTAATCGTTCAGGCGGTTCTACTGTAGATGTTACTGGGTTACAGCTTGAAATTTGTTGTTGAAGCGACTCTTTGCAGTCTTCATCTGCAGTTTCATCTGAATGCCATGGCCTGCTTATCTATCTCCACTAGTCTTACAAATAGCCAGGGTTCAAAATTAGCACTATCCACCAGCCAAATGTTGGTTGATTTGCTTCACTCACCAGCCAAAAAAACAATGGTAATCTATTGAGCATTTGAACGTTCATTAGCCATTTGGCTGGTGGACGAAAAAGTTAATTTTTAACTCTGCAAAAAGCCAATAGTTGCATCAGAATCTTTTCCACACCATTCTCTCTCTTAGCCTGAACTATATTGTGAAGACGCTCACGTTACACAGGCGTTACTGATATAAACAGGGGGTTTATATCAGTCGGAAACAGACAAATCCAGCAATCATTTACCGCTACATGGCAACATGAATATTGTGAAATAATGAAGTAGAAGACACAAAACATTTGCTCCCACTGAGTGGTGTCTGTATCACTGACAGCCTCATCTGCATTTTCTCTCTACAATCACCCCAGCATTCTGATTACATAAACTCTCTTGAGGTGGTTTGATTACCCCATAATCAGCTGTTTAGAGACTAATCTTTCAACCCAGATTGGTCTCTTTAGCTATCAACCAATTCATTTTGAGTAGAGTTAATTTGACATAAATAATTTTCCAGAGAGAGACAAAAGGAAGCAAATAAACTACCAAGAAGGTGCTAAAAAATTTCAGTAGATGAAACAATCATTAAGCAGATGTAGATTATGGCAGCAGTGTAATTATCTACGATCACTTTAGCATTACCCCTCCTGAAGTCCACAGATATATCCAGCTACTCCGGGGTTACTGTTGCTAAAATGAAACTTTATGTCTTATCTTTAGTATCACATATATGTGGTAATATTAAAATTAAAGCATTGGTTTTGTGACAACCTTGTCTCATGAACCCAATTTTGATGGGTTAATTTGATGGGGTAATATCAGGGCTAACAAAAAATGTAAAACATTGGGGTTTCTTTCACCAACAATCAACAAAATATGGGGTTTGGTTGTATATGTGTACTATTGTTATGGCAAGTTTGTCTCTCTGTGTTTTCACACGGTCAATGAAAAGGGCAACCTGTGAAGCTAAATATAGAAGATGAGCACATCCAAAGTACTTTTACAGGTGCTTATTAATAAACTCAAACTAAAGACACAAACCAGACAAAAGATCCATAGCTCCCAATAAATGCAGAGCAACACTTCAAGATCTTCAGGCTTTGTCCAGGCTTGGCAAATTGATTGATGTCTTTTACCTGAGAACATTCTGGCAACATTTTTGTATAACTTTATCCTCTGGGAGCTATTTCATCCCTGAGGTGAATGTGAATGAGCCTGAGTTGAGCTGTCAACTCTCTGTAGTTTTATGTCTCTGCATTGTAGAACAAAAATGTTCACCATTGTGTTAAAACTAATATTCATGTGAGCCCCTCTTTAAAACTCCATTTAGTAGCCTGTGGCAGATAACACGGCAGAGCAGGAGGTCAGTGACACCTGCCACCAATCCATAGTGAGGATGTGAGGGTGGTGCATTCAAGCTACGAGAGTTCATATCATATAACAACTTGATCCAGTATGGCAACACAAACACACACTGACTATCTGCCCGAAGAGTCTTGTGTCATCCAATATTTGCAACAGACTGCTCTGCAACTTCTACAGATAGTGCCCAGTGCACTGTTCTCTGTGTGCGGGGGAGGTGACATCAATGCAGGGGGTGCCGGCAGGCTCAACAAATAGCTGTAACTAGCTGTGTCACAGGGCTGAGTCTGGATGCCCTGCAGGCAGGGTAGAGGGGAGGATGAGTTCCTCAGCTTTATCTTGGACAATACCGCCTACTCTCCCTAGCTGATGCAACTGTGGAGCACCTTTAGCCTCCAGCTCATCCGCCTGAGGTGAACCATGGAGTGTTTTAAGTGCTTATTTGAACAGACTTCCATGTTACTTCTGATTCTACAATAGCACCCATTTCAGCAGAGATGGGAAGTAACAAAGTACAAATACTTTGTTACTGTACTCAAGTAGATTTTTCAGATATTTTTACTTTACTATTTATTTTTGTGCCAACTTTTTACTTTTACTCCTTACATTTTTAACACACGAATATCGGTACTTTCTACTCCTTACATTTTACAAAATTGGCTTGTTACTTTAGTTTCAAATAATTTCAGTGGAGTTACCATTATTATTTTTCGCGTCATCAAAACTGAATTCAATCTAATTGGATGGGAGTACACGTTGTTATAATGTGCTGCAAATTGTGCTGACCGAAACACAACGAACTCCTGGCTTTCAAGAATTCACCATCAAATTTGAAAAAACACATAGAGGTAACTGCATCTTTTTGTTGTTATCAAAAGCTATTTGTTGTTTGTTTCAGTAACTTTATTAAGTTTACGTTAATGGTCAGTTACATTTATTCTCCTGCTAGCAATGACGATGCCTTGGTTCGCTAGCATTTACTTAAGTAGCCCAAGTAACATTAGGTTAGCGAGCGTTCAGTTTATTTGAAAATAATCTAATACTAGCTGATACAATATATACATGTATAGCTTTATATTAAAAACGAATTCAGTGACTTGATTTAGTGTAACAGTACTGTAGTAATGTTAATGTTACTCAAGGCCGTTCTTGTTTTCGAGACCACTTAAGTTAACGTTAACGTTACTTGGTCTACTTGGTCTCAAATCAACTTTATTTTGGGCTAATGTTAATGTTAATGTCTCAAACCTCTCAGACGTAAGTTAGAGGACTCATGTTTGAATTCTCACAGAATCACAATTGAATTCATATCTGGTTGTCATTCGCAAGGCTACTTTTACTTTTATACTCCAAGTAAATTTCCAAGCCTGTACTTTCTTACTTTTACTTGAGTAAAGAAGTTAAATCAGTTATTCTACTTTTACCAGAGTATTTTTTAACACAAGTATCTGTACTTCTACTTGAGTACGGGAAGTGAGTACTTTTGCCATCTCTGCGTTTCAGTCACTAGGAGAGTGCTGCAGCCTGTAGTTTTGAACACATTTCTGTACTGATTATAAATCTGCAGTAGCGGCAGATCAAACCATGGAAGAATAAGTAGGGCTGGGAGTTGAAAGAGCAACACTTGCTGCTCTGTCATCACCACCACATGGTCTGCCTTTGAGCAACCATTTAACCCCAAACTTTTCCTACAGAGGCCTACAGATTGTTGTATTTGGCAGCTTCCAGGTGTGAGTGTGGGAATGCAAAGCAGGCCATTTGTGGAAAAGAGCAGTTGTGCTTGAATACAAATAGGTTAAAAGAAAATACACAATAGCACATCTTTGAGAACATGTGCATCAACTGACATTGTACTCTTACAGTATGAAAGGAGAGCTAATATCAAGTGAAGGGGAAAAAAGAGAGACGTGGAGTAGAAGAGATTGATGGAGTTCAGAGGGGGGAGAATCGAACTTCTTTTTAAGCTCCTGAAAGGCTTTTGAGAAAAGCAAGCAAGCAAGCTTGTTTCCAGTTTAGGGTGAGGGGAACATTTAAGAAGATTACATTTACAGTTTAGAAGATTACATGCAGCCATGATGTGAATGTTAATCAAACTGTAGCTTGATACACCGTATGCAAAAGTGAAATATTTTACAAAACCTTTTTATGAAGGTGACAAGCAATGCTGTCGCTGACACTGAGTGAAAATTCATTTTGTTGTCATGGTTGATTTTTCTTTTCCTTCAATATGACAGTAGGTTTTATAGATGGAAATACTCCCTCTTGGCTGTTTAAGACCTCACATTGCAAGTCCATGAAACATTGATGAGAGAGTTCCTGTATCACATCTTATGGAACAGCTATTGTGGTGCATGATCAACATACATACATCCTCTCTACTTAAATGTGCTTCAGTCATCACCTGATGCAGCCTGTAAAACATTTTTTCCCCCCTGACAAAGATGCCACACACTAAGGGGGGAGAGATTAGGGCTAGTGCGGAAGAGAAAAAAAGAGAGAGGGGAAAGCCTCACTGCTTGCTCGGCTCTTTGGGAAACCAGTGTGCTGCTGGCTGCTAAGTAAAAGCTCTGCTGCTATGCTACAATCAGCGCCTGGCCAGCATTTCCCAAGATGGTTGCATAACTTGGAATAAATGAGGCCTTCCTCCTCCACACCAATGCACAGCTAGCTAATGCCACAGGGAAGAACAGAGCAACAGGCAGCTAAACTGTAGAGCATGAATCACTGTTTAAAAATAACATCCTCGAGATAATTTATCAGATAATTTATAGCAAAACCATCCGTTCTTAATCGTTATTACTCACTTATTACTTATTGTATATAACATAACAGATTTATCCTCACACATGTAAAAGTGTTGCTAATGCTGAACAAAGGCTACGTTCAGACTGCAGGCAAAAGTGGCCCAAATCTGACTAGCTCAGACTTCTTCAGAAGTAGTGTGAACACTCAAATCTTGCCCAGATCTGATTTTTTCAAATCAGATTTAGACCACTTCCATATGTGGTCCTGAATGCGGCTGCAGTGTGAACAACCAAGGCGGATTTGATGCGACTTTTACGTCAATAGCGCACACAGAGGACTTGGCAATGCCAAACAGGTTAGCCAGTGTGCGGTAACCTGCCCCTGTTGCCAGCCAATACAGCCCAACTCCGACAGGTTTCCGCACGGAGATGGGTCGCCTAAATTGAGTGTCCTGCGTTGGAGTCTTGAGGAGAGACGCTGACAGAGATAATCAAAAGTTGCCCATGACATCCGAAAGTTTTGAATAAACTGCGTCTCTGTGAAGGTATTCCTGGCTTCGTCTCTGCATCCACATAGACCTCTGTAGTGAATTTGCAGTCATAACCCCGCAAAAGGCCAAAATAGCCAATTTGGCTCTCTTCCTCTTTATTCTTCTCTTCCTCAGCACCTGCTCATTAATGTTACGGCTGCCATTACACAAACATTTTGAAATTAAAGCGAAAATGCTTACTTCCTCCATAACCTCCCTAACTTTAGTGCAACAGCGTGCTGCGTCTGATTCTTTTGCGCATGTGGGTCGGTTCGAAGCCACAAACAGTTCACACTTAGAACACACAGAATTAAGCATTAAGACTTGCAGTGTGAACGTAGCCAAACTGATGGTAAACAATGGCTACAAATATTTAACATTGGTAGTCTGCCATTATTGTTCTAAATTGATTGAAACACAATTTTATATAATGTACAGTTATAACTTACAGCAAGATACAAACAAACATAATGTAAGGTAATAATTAGTATAAATGTAATACTATATAAATGAATGTATTTCTAAATGTGCAGAAACCTGTAATTAATACTATTGACTAATACAATTTGGTAAGGCTGACTGTAATATTGTTTTCATGATAATGCAATACATCGAGCCATTAATCTCCAGTTATTACATTAAAGGTGGTGTAACATCTTCTGATGCACAGAGAGAGAGAGAAGTACAAAAAGAAAATGCATAAAGCTCATCCTAAATGTATCATGCTATTTGATGATTTCTTTATTATGAGGAAACGGAATTAAAAATAAGTTTCTTCCTAAAAAATATCCTGATATCTGCACCTCAAATCTGCAACAACTGCAATATTTAAGCACAAGCCAGGCCTTCATCCTCATCGTGTTTTAACAGATGTTTAATTAAGAATGCCTGCTTTGATCACATACTTTGTCGGGCTTCATTACAGCAAAAGAAAAGTAATGCTCTTGCAATATATCTCATAAATACACCTTGACTAAGAAGCATCTGTTTAAGTGATATACAGTATGTGGAAAGGCATCAGCGTGGTAGCTTGCCCTGGCCTGCAGCGAGTACCTTTGCACAAAGAAATCACTACTGTGTGTCACAAATTGGCCTTTATAGCAGCACTTAAGTACAAAAGTGAAACAATCCCTGTAACCCTCTCACAATTATTCCAGCAGCAACATCATCACTGACAACGATTGACAATTTACAGCATGCTTAAGTAAAGTCATCCAGTCTTCCCACACAGAAGGCACAGAGACACAAAGTGACAGGGAAACAAGTATTACAGTTATTTCACTGTCCATTGTTAGATAGTCTTTGGTAAAATTGTACTTCTGTAGTTAAGTTTATATACCTTGCGAAGCAGCTGCTTAGTGGTTGTTTCAATGCAACTACTTCACTATATTTGGACTCAAGCATTAGTAGCTAATGCCTAGAATACTTGGCATAATACACTTGGCGGGTGTTTAAATGTAAGTTCCATTGCAGCATTGCATGAAGTGCTTCCTTACAACATCTCAGTTATTAGTGCTGTGAGCGTAATAGTCGATGATACTATGTGTAAACTACAATTTGGTGTTTTCTTCTAACTGCAGACAGCCAATCCTTAAATATAAACACTGAAGATATTATTAGGTTGTTGGGTTTGAATCGTCTGAATTTTGCCGTAAGGAAAACAGAGCTATTTAAAGCTTTTTGAGCTGCTGACTTTTGGCATCAACATTAAAATTAAGCAAAATGCTTCCTAGAGTGAGACAAAACAGCAGAACGGCTCCAGATGGGACGTGTCACATCAAGCAATTTTAAGAATTAGCTATACCAAGTATTGCAAATAAAACATTTTTATTAATGGCACACTCATGTGGGGCTGCAACTATTTACTACTTGCATTAACAATACTACTATACTCATCGTTGATTAACCATTTTGGTCTGTAAAAGAAAATATGCATATCTCAATATTACAAAGCCAGAGGGGACATCTTCAAACAGGACAAAGAAGATGGACGATCAAATATTTCGCTGACAAATGACTTCAATAATTAAATTGAATTTTAAAATAGTTGTAAATTAATTTTCTGTTGATTGACTAATGAATTGACTAATTGTTTCAGCCACACTCATACCTTATTTCAGTGGCAAAGACTAAGGTGTATGGTATATCTAGCAGCTGTTTAAATCCAAGTAACTAAAGAACCAGGAGCAGCATTTTTTTGTTTTTCAAGCTGCCCACATATAAGCAGTATATATTCATCTTCATGTCAAGAAAACACTACAACCTCTCTTGATGTGCAGGTCTAACAATTTGCCATTTTTTGATCCATCTCTAAATCATCTTCAGCTTGGAAATGTATTCAGCCGTGTAGTTCATTAGGATTTCCATGTTGTTATTCTGTGTTGACTGCATGTGATGTGCCATAGAAACCGCACATTTTAATGGCCTATTTGTACATGCTCTTTTGCTAAGCTTTCTAGGTAGCAGTAAAAGCCTAGCACTTTCAGGATAAATATGGATGATGCAAATTGAAAACATGTTTTTCTTCTTTCCTCGCTGCAAACATGTTCTGTCACAGTTCTGGAGAGGGTTTCCACGTGTGGGAATTTTAAGGTGCACCACTCTCTTAATTAGGCTGTTTTGTCATGTACTGCTCCATCTGTCTTGAGCCTACTGCAGCAGAGAGAGACAAGAGAGAGAGAGAGAGGAAGAGAGAGACAGGGAAAGGATGTAGGGTGGGAACAACTCCTTCCCCAATACCTGTGCAGCCTGCACCAGATTGTCAAGCAGCCAGTGTGAAAAGTTGAGCTTTAATGATGGCTAACCAAATGTGAAGCACATGAAGAGGACAGGCAATTATCCTGATGGCTGTGCTGAATTAAAAGATAAAAAGATCCTGCATGGTGCTCAAAAAGAGGAAGAGAGAAACTACCATGAGATGAGTCTTACAATAAGCTATATAAAGAGGATGATACTTGGCAGCAAACCTAAATGGCAGGATTGCCCCATCCAGCAATGCTTGTTAAGGTAAACGATATAAAAGGAGGCTACTGAAATTCATAATCGGTTCCGAAAAGGAAAGCCTACATACATACATAGCTTACATACTTTGTTGTAGTAGTGTGTTCCTTCACAGCTATCACAAATAAAAACAAAGGTGTGTAATGTGTGCCCTCACGCTAATAATCAGGCTTAATTTAGTTAAAATACTTTAGTACTTCTTGTTAGTGTGAATTACAGTCAGGCCATTGATATCGCAGCAGTGTATTGCTGAGAGGCCAGGTCACTCCATTTGTCTAACACTCAAGAGATAGTAGGATAAAGGCTTGTTGCTGTGGCAACCACCTATTTCGTGACACAGGAATGAAAGGCTGCTTTGTGAAGCTGAACAGAATGACAAAAAAAATAACTTCGATTTGTTAACATGACAAACTGTGTAGAGTATTTATTTTCGTTTCATTTAAGAGTTTGTCAGGGAGCATGCCAACTAATCAACAGTCAAATCTGTCAAGAAGCCAGGCTAATTTTCATCTGTAGAGCCTGACTATCAGATATCATGATGCATAACATTAGGCAACAGTTTTGTCAGTGTAGGAATAAATCTAGTTTTTAGTTGTGTCGGAATAGTTGTTTTATTTTCAAATCCTTAATTTCATTGTTGGGAAAACTTTCTATTTTTGTAGATTTGGCTCGCTAACACGCAAGAGAAAGTTAAGTTAGAGTGTAATAAAAGGAGGAGGTCATGTATTAATGTTTGACACGTCTGTCACAGTAAATATGAATTAACTCTGTTGAAACAGATCTGTTCCTTGATTCTGATTGCTATGCACGTCAACGCAAGTGTCTGGTGACAACATGGCAGACTGGATCCAGCTCTTGAAAGCTTTAAAAGAGAGTAGTGATGAAAACAAATCCTGTAACCAAAATAATTTCATGCGAGATCTGGCTTACATGAAGATGCTTTAATGCTGTTATAATTCATCAAAATCAGTTAATGCTAGTGTGTCCAATTTAAAAACATTCAGCTTGTGCATGGGAATACATTGAATATTTGTATTTGTCTTTATTAAAATGTTTAACCACTTACAAAATAAGTTGTCATTCATGACAGGTGACAGTCATAATTTCCCCCTTAAATTTATTTGTTCTATATTTCCATTTTTCTTATTCTAGCAATCGGAATGAGGATTTCACAGAACCGAACACATTGAGCACAATCTGAATCTGAATTTGACTCACAGAACAGTACTGACAGTCTGTCAGAGAGCCCACTGAGGGGAACCTGCGATCACCAGGTCCCCGGATTTATTATTCATGCTTTGCTGTGGTATGGACGTTCTTTTCTTGATGTACATGAAGTCAAACACACACACACACACACACACACACATGTGCACAGACATTAACACATAAACACTTCAACAGACACACTTAACATTTGATTGGTTTGTATTGCCCTGACAAAAGAGGTGGGGAAGCCAACACCTGGACATCCATGTATAAACTCACCTGGATCACAGACTATAGACCTAGCGGAGGCACCATCTCCTCATAGAAACATGTATTCAACATCAGCGTGTAGCCTTTGGACTCAGTTCTTTGATTCGCTGCAAGATCCAAACTGTATAGAAGTCAATGAGAAATGTATCCACAAATAATAACTCAATATTGATTTTAAACCAGAATTTAATGACTTAATAGCTACTTGGTACATTTTGTATGTGCGTCTTAAAGGGTAATGTGTAGGGGTTAGGGTTATTTTCATAATATATATTATATACACAGAATCGTTTTGGTAGGTATGTTATGTTAGCCATGTTTGGGGGTTTATCTGTTGATTAACAAGTCTCTCAGGTTTCGACAGGGTTTGATTGTTCCACATCAGCTCCACCCTTGTTGCCACAGGGCCACATTTACTCACTCCAATAGCTGAAAAGATTACAGCAAGAGGTAAACCCCAAAAAGTCCCTTCAGTAACCCATAGATGATGTTACAGACCAACATTACATCCATGTTTCTCTTTAGTCATTGTTCATCACAACCTAAATCTCAGGCCATACATAACCAAGATCCTACAACTTTCATCTCCCAGTATCAGAACCCTTACTGTGCCAAGCAGCAAGACAATTACTTTTCTTTTATTAATTAATTTAATCTGTTAAATCATTCACATATCCATTCATTGATTTGTAAATTCATTGTTTCACATTTACTTTGGGGTTGAAATATGAGCTCAGTCGAAATACTTGTTTTTTTTACAGTACACTTCCTTATTAACCTTAAGGTAGTCTATATCCACGACGTTCCACTTCCGGGATTGCTCCGTTGGCGCCAGAAATTCCGCCAGATGACACTCTTTTCGGCCGGATGTCCGTTACCTTTCGCTTTCTTTGTGTTGGAATTTTAAACTCCGGTCAAATTTATGAGGACTATGGTTAACTGCTCCTCAGATCTCTGCAGGGTAAATCCAGACAGCTAGCTAGACTATCTGTCCAATCTCAGTCTTATAACGTACACGTTCCCCCAAAACAAGTTCCTTCCTGAGGCTATTTTGCATTGGCCCCGTGGCTCTGTCTGGCGCTTAGCGTCGCCCAATGCGATTGTGATTGGTTTAAAGAAATGCCAATAAGCCAGAGCAAGTTTTTCTCCCATCCCAGAATGCTGTGTGTACTAGCCAGACCCTCCTCCGCAGCGCTGTAGAGGAAGGTCTGGTAAAGCGAGACTAACCTTAAGGTAACATTACATTATAACGTAAGCCCAGCAAGCCAAATGTCTCTGCTACTGTCAGTTTCAGCAGTCCTTACCATGATTGTGCACAGCCTGCCAGTAGAGAATCTCATTTATTGATTGGCAGTGTTATCTTAAGACAGGCTGAGGTCTAAATATGCATTCTCTGTATGAGGCAGATATTGATTGAATTTACCTGGGATCTAAATACAAATACAGGCTACAGTCCAGAGCACACTTCAAAGAGGTATCTGGGTTCAGGTCCATCTATGATGCTGAGTGATTTTTGATGTGGTGTCACATGTCAATCAAACAGTATTGTGACATAAGTTTGATTTAGTTTCGTTTTTTACAGTTCGACCATGGCAACTGTCTTTGGTCATGCTATTTGAGGTTCCTATTCCACTTTTCAGACTAGTTTGTTACTTCAAAAAGAAGCTTTCAATCAGTATTTTGTTACAAATATTTGGTTATGAACTGTCGGGAAACCCAGATGACATACCAATCCATATGTCTGTGTAAGACCAACCTAAACATAAAAGTCCAATCCTAAAAAAGGGTTAGCTCAAAGGGCAACTCAAATATGTCTGAGTCACAAAATCTTTCAAGTCTAGTCTCAAGTTTCAGCCTGAAGTCTCCTCACACTTGACAATATTTCTAGAAGATTTTACTGCAGATTAATGACACCCTGTTTAGTAATTAATGAGGGTCAATGAGGGTTTAGAAGAACTTTAATTATGACTACAAGTTGCAAACCCCAGTGCCAATCTCTCTGGTTATGTGAAATTTCTTTTGTCGCTGAATTCTCAACCTGACAGTGCTGAGAGAAAATACTGGAACTCCCCTTTGGACTTTTTTTCCTTTGACTACAGCAACACCTGTATGACTGTCAACGTGATTTCTTTAAATCTTCAGCGTTGTCCATTCCACTTGAAGGAGCAGACAGCTGTTAACAGTTCTGAGAGGTCCCTTGTGAGGTTTACTGCATTAGACAATTGCACGGTGGGAAATGGACCATACTGTAACTATAGAGTACTTTATCATGCAGATTTTAATAGACATGTCTTGCTTGTGCCAGACCCGTAAAGTAGGTGTAAAAGATCTCAAAGGATTGTCTGAAGCCTATATTCACTTGAAAATAGTATTCATGTAACTGATGAATTATCTCTCAACTTCTGTGTTTAGACAAAGGCGCTAGAGCTGAAATAATTCATTGGTTAATTAATTTAACATTTGACAGAAATACTCTTATTTAAGTCTCTGGTTCCAGCTTTTCAAGAGTGTGTATTTGCTGATTTTCTTTGTTTTTGTATGATAGTACATCTAAGTAAGTATCTTTGGGTTGTGAACTGTTGGTCAGATAAAATAAATATGTTCAATATGTCACTGTAGGCTCTGGAAAAATTGTGATAGTCATTGTTTTCTTTTTACTAATTTATGACATTTTATTGACAAACTGATATATCAGGGAATTAGGAAAATAATCATCAGATTAATCAATAATGAAAATCATTGTTAGTTGCAGCCCTTAAAGGCATTCACATCAGCTAATGAAATTAGCAAAAATCACAGATGCCCTGGAGAGGTCACAATTACACCATCTTTCACTTTTTGGTTAATCAAACCGCAAATTGAAGCTGGTACTTAAAAATGCACTCAACAATAGAATACACTACTGCCTATGATTCACAAATTAGATGTACAATTGACTTAAACTGCAAATAATCTATATACTGTATGGTCACAAATCCCTCAGGTCCCAGGTTTATATTGGTGCTGTGCAAATAGGACATTAGTTCCACAGAGACTTATTAAAAAAAAAAAAAAAAAAAGATTACCCTGTAAAAGATTGCCTAGATACTGCAGGACTCTAGAGTGCTGATATCTGCCAAAATGTGAAGGATTTTGCTCGCTTTCCTTGTATGGTGCTGGTTTGCACCCAAATTTCCCAAGAACCCTACAGCCAGGAAGGAAGCCTTGAGCTCCTCTGCTCATTAGGTTCAGTTACTTCTAATTAATCAAAAGGGTATATACCGGTAGTCTTTCTGCTCAACGATGTCAGATTCTTATGAAAGCCTTAGAGTGAACCAAAATGTGAATTCCCTTTTCTTTTTAAATTCAATTTGTGTGTGTGTTTTTTAGGGATCGAGCGATACTGGTTTTTCAAGGCCGATAACGATTCTGATTATTAGTAGTTAATGAAACCAATATTTGGAACCGATATGCATTTACAGTGAAAATGAATATCTTTAAGTCATAATTAAGATTTTTTAATGTTACAAACTCCAACACAAAACTTTGTTTAAATGCTTTAAGCCAGGCAAAGACAGCCAAAGTAGCACACTTTTTAATTAATTAATTTATTATATTAACATTTATCAGGCAAATAAAATACTGATACAGATCATCTGCAAATTGCCAAAAAACTGCTCTATAATCGGCCAGGGCCAAAAATCGGGCCTTCCCTAGTGTTTTTACCATAACCATTTGGTATAGGATACGTCCAAAATGGTGCAAAAGAAAAATAATGTGGAGGTAGCACAACTTCCAATATTGATTTTTTTTTTCAATGCAATCTCTTTTCAGTAAGCTTACAAAGAAAGCTTGTAGAGTATTAAACTATTCCCAGTTGTGTTACATATATTGTGACAAATAAAAAAAGCTCTTAGAGGGGGGTTAGGCTCTCAGTTTGTTTGATCACAATTTTCTTTTTTTTTGTTCTTTGTTTTAGACTGCCCCTGATATTCTGCACTGTGCTATCCAATAACAAGGTATTTGATCACTATGATATTTTAAATTAAAGCACTTGTGCATATTTGGTTATTTATTTATGCACAAATAAAGTACACACTCTAACACATGGGCAGTAGTAATATAAACTCCTTAAAACTAAAGATCCTCAGCACTATGGCCAAAACCTTTATTGTTTTGCTACATTTTTAAAACACGAGAGCAGGTTGACAATCTGTCTCTGCTTGCATCTTTTTTTTCTTTGTACATTGTAGCCCTATAATTCAACAGACAATCACTACACCATCTCACATGCTTCAGAATTGATATCATATAGTATTGCACAGACTTTATTAGACCCATCTCGCATCCCATCTTTTGTGATATGCTGTAAAATTGTAAGATTGATGTTATCTCACAGCGTACAGAAGAGGAATCAATGTTGTTGTCCAGCAAAGTTAAAGTTGAAAGGCACTGGTAAAAGGCACTCGAAATATAAGGCACCACAAATATGTCATCAAGGGATTAATTGATATCTCTTTTTTTTGTTTGATTCATGGTTTTAGAGATCCGCAAATTGCCAGAATGCCATTTTGCGGTGACCAAAGCATCAAAGAAATACCAAGGGGTTTGTCAAGAAACAATGTCCAGATTCCTGAGGATAATTTACAGTTTATTGGAACTATTTTTACAGATGAAATAGATTACAAAAATGTCTCTGAAGCAGAATGTAGCCTGTCCACATAAAGGTCATGCCTGTAACTGTGTAATTATAAAAAAAAAAAGGAGAACCAAAAACTGCCAACGACACAACAGAGTAGCAGTAGATCTTACACTGCCATGTCTCACTGCTCATTCTTCAGTTCATCTGTTCTGTTGGTGTCCCCCTTTTCATTTACACTGCAGGTTTATAAGATGTCTTTTGACATTAAAATGTTGTCAAGCGCAGCTTTAAACAGTTTCTCAGATGCCATGGCATTTTCTTGTTCAATTACAACTGAAAATTGTTTTAAAATCCCCCGATGTTACGTCGTCCGACATGTCTCACATGCTGACCTAAGTCAGCTAGATTTTCATGTTCTGTTTAATTATTAATTGACGCCATAGTGTGAGGTTAGAACTAACTTAATTACAAAAATAAGCAAACAATCTGTAACTTATTATGCATTATTGATACTGTGCATATCAGGCTTTGAGAGGAATAACACAGCTTCCATATCTGGGGCATTATCTGGGTTTGTTTAGGGCTGAAGTGTTGTGTGCGCCACACATATTGATTATACCGCAGGGAAAGTGATTTATCAGAATTACTCAAGGATGCTGGACACCTTGTGCATAAATAATAAGGCAGTGTAGTCCTCATTAAATTGGGTAAATCTCCTCTCTCTGCCTTCAAGACTGCATATACACTGACTCATTTACTGACAAGTATCACTAAGTGATTTCTCTTGTGTCCTCCCTACTTATCCTTTCCTTTTTTTTATTCACACACACACACACACACGCACATGAAAGGACATACTTCTGCTGTAGGGATGAGTGGATTTGCTACAACGCATTCGTGATAAAGAACTCAAGAAATAAAACAGAATCTACAATAGAGTACCTGCAGTATGAAAATCATCGGCACAGGAAACTAAACATAGAAAGATAGAGAAAAAAGAAATAACAGATTATTTTCATTTTCTTTAAAAAAACAAAAAACATTAATGGTTTTATAATTAAGACAGATTAGTTCTCTGCCATAGAAACCTTGGTCTCTTGGTTCAAGTCCAAAGCAATGCCAACTATTCCTTCATAATTACATCATTAGATAAACAATGCCCCTGGAAATAGTGAGTTTTAAAGGCAACAACATGTAATGAGCCGCTGGAAAAATAAAAAAATTCTTTCACATATTGCAAAAATGGAACCGCCTTTAATTTAGTCCAAGTTTGTTTTTCTTTCATGCCCTTTCAATTAAGCTGCTAACTGAGGTGGGATGTTGCACACAATGTTCCAAGACCAATATATAGTGATTTGCAATAATGGCTTCATATTCCTAAACCAAAACAAAAATTCAATTAAACTAGCAATATTAGCTAACATTATATATTTCCTCTTGTCTGTCAATAGATCTTTCAAAACAGCATGAGATTCTACCAAAAACCTCAGATTAAAGGATTGTTTTTCATTATTCTCCTCCAGAGATAAGCCTCACAACATAGTTGCTCTATTTTTGTATTTAAATTGTTGTGTTTTTCCTCAACAAGCTGGAAATTTCTCTTCAAGAGATTTGGGATAGTTTGAGTCTTTAACTTGTTCTCATTTGTCTGTCTCACAGTTAGCACACTATGGAGACAGGCTGCCAATGAAAGTAAAAGCAGGATGTGGAGATAATTGCAGTTACAGGCTGATCAGCTGCTGTTCTGAATCCATTAACATGTCATTTGGCTGTGATGGTGACTTCTTGCAAATTTTCCTCATGACACATAATGAAGTTATCAATATGGCATCCATATGTTATCCACAGTAAGAATACTTTTGGGGTTCTGACTTTTATGATTATATGAAATAGTCAAATAATAATTCAGCTGAATATAATAAAACTATGTATCCTAAATACTTGAGTTAAAACAGTTTGCTGTGATGATTTCTGAATTACTTGTTATTTCCATAACATGTAAGATTAAATCAATAAAGAGATGCTACTTTTTTAAAAGAACAATAATTTGTGAATTGTTTAACCTGCTTTTTTAAATACAGGATTATTGTTTACACTAACCAGTCAGTGTATATGTCAGAAGATTGCACTACAAAAATGTCTGTCAGGATAAGGTAAACACTTTGTGAGATTGTTTTGCATTTACATTAAATGTTATTTAAAATGTAATTCTGAAGTCATTTTAGGCAGTTATTACATTATTTATTTTGTCACAACTACAATGTCTGGATGTAATAACTGCATAGAGTAAAATATATTTGTGCTCTGTGCTTTCTGCATACTTAAGACAGAAAACATGAATCCTGTGTTTTAATCTGCAGCGATTGCAACAGGCACTTTAAAAAACAACATTGCAAGCCAGGACAGCAACTGACCTTTCAGTTTACACAGCATCCATTTGATTCCATTTAACTATACACTCCATTCTCAATCCCCCCTCAAGGCATTGCAGCCTGTTGAACTCATATGAAAAGTGTATATGTAACTCTAACTGTGTGTAATGTCTTGCTGTACTTTTGCTTTTTCTCTGCAGCCAATGAGAAGAAAAGTTTGCAGCCTTCTTGGAAATGTTGTGGCAGGGAAGTTGGATCAAGAATAGGACTGTGATACTCCTCCTGGTGTTTGGTGAGAATATATGTATTCAGTTTTCAAACACCCACAGTAGGAGTTCAAGAAACTTAGCCTTCACCATGCCTTTTTTTAAATATACGGGAATGAGAGTATCTTTCACAAAAATGCTAAGTGGTTGCCAGGCAACACTAGATATGTCAGTGTGAGACGGTTTGCAAGGTAGGACTCACTTACAACTTTGCACTTATTCTCAGAGGAGAATGAAGCACCCATATTAAAGAGAGTGAAAGAAATAAATACAACTCAAAGCGTATTAGAGCAATTACATGAACTGTAAATTTTACATCTTATACCAAAGCAAATACCAAATATATCCAGCAAGAGGACATACATGTCTAAATCAGTCATCTTCACAGATTATGCTGTTCTGCCTTTATAATTAAACCTCATGCAAACTGCTGCTGCTGCTGCTGCTGCGCTGTTCACTGAGCCGCACATTAATGAGCCATAAGAACGTACTAAATGCACCATAAAGGGTGACAAAGACATTTATGATCAAACACACCTCACTGTACATCATATCTTCATTTTTTCCTACAACACCTTTAACTTTTGACATCCACATTTCATGCGTGCTCTCCACCCTGGCATTAGGATTTGTCAGGAACTAAGCATTCCATATTTTCTCCAAACACCCAACAGCATCTCCTTTGGATTTAAAGGTTGGGATTTGATTGCCGGTATATCAAAGGACAACCCAGCGGTGTGTGTGTCTTTTTGCTCTCGCTGTAAGTTATTCTGCCAGGCCTCGTCTTCAGGATTTTGAAAGTACAAGCCTGTCACAGCACCAGCCTAGATAAAAACAAGGGCGATGACCTCGGCTGTCAGCTGAGCAGCCCTGCTCTCCCTCCGAGAAGGGAAAAATAGACACAGTGGAAGCTCATAGACAGCAGCGATGGACACCGGGATTACACACAGCACTATGAAATCACTGTTGATGTACTGCAGCTGTTTGCTAAGGTGACACCAATTGTTTCTGCTATATTAGACATTACAGTGAGGAGAATAAAGGGAGAGGAGGAGAAGTGGAAAGGGATGACATGTAACTGTTTGTGTGGGCCTGGCCCTGGAATATCAATACAGCAATATGTGTATCTGCCTCTATGGTATAAAATGTGCCTTTGAGCACTGTGTAATGTGAAACTTTTGTAAATAAATCAAAACACACACACAGCCACCCACACACATGTACAGACTGTACATAGAGCCTGTACTGTACGCTCACTGCGAAAATACACAACCACACACATGTGGTAGTGATCAAAAGCAAATAGCATCTCTCATGACACGATTTCTACCATTTGGGAGGGAAGCTAAAAACCAGCATGACTAAGTGACCACATAATTCAAGCAAAAGCGACTGTCAAAGCAGTTTTATTATTCCTGGTGATATGTTATCTTCAGTGGTTGTTTCTGTCGTATCTCTGCTGTAATTAGCTACCTTACTCACCTTTATTGTGCAAATGTGACTTGACTTTATTGTGTCAAGCACAGGAAGACAGTGGGAGAAGGGTTGGAGGGAGAGGCTTTTGTAGAGACTACTCAGGAGGAGTGATGTTCTGCCAGTGCTGCCTCAATTCTCACTCAGTCCCTCCAGGATTTTGCAGCCCAAAATGCCTGATTTTGCGGGAGCGTTTGTAAAAAATTGCAATAAAAGTTGCAATGTCTTTTGTATTTTTGTTGCAATGAAGTTGCGAGAGACAGTGAAAGTTGCAAAAAAAAGTTGCAATTTTTTTGTGTAAAATAAAAAGGAAACTTGTTTTGGGGAGAATAAAATTACTCTGGCCTGAATTTTCCCAGTAACCTTACCAAAAAGGCTCAGGATGCTGCAAATGTTGGTATAATATGAAAATGGCTGGTGGATTTAAGACAAAAAATAATAATTTATTGAATGAATCAAATTTGAACATATCTGTCAGTGGCTTGTGGATCTTTACATTGTTAGTTAATTTCCTATCCTGGCCTGGGACACATTCATACGGTTTGATAAAATATTTATTGGACTTTAACTTATCATTGCACATACAATAACGAGCGTAGCTGTCCTCAAATTAGGTCATCTTGTACGTCTCCGGTTTTCCTGCATCCACCATGTGTGTTTGTGTGTCAGTCACGGGGGGAACTGAGCAGCAGCCCCGCCCGCTGCAGAGAGCCGACAGGATTGAAACAGCAGCAGCTTTCAGCAACTTTAGAGTGAAAAAACGTTACAGCGTACATTGATAAAAATAAAATGTATACAGGTTGGCAGGACAGTGAGATGTTCGAGTCACATACGTCTCGTCTTCATATCAGAAACAAGGAAATTAATTTGGTGACGTACGTGTGTTATGTCAACCCGTTCTCACTCCCGCTTGGTCAGTGGCTCTTAGAGTCACATAGTGATACAAAGTCTGGCACATGGGACTGCTGGGATTGGTTGAAGTCGCGGGAAACTCCAGTTATTGGTCAAATTTGTCAAACAGTTGTTGTGATTGGTTGAATTCGCGTGAATTGTTGCGACATCGCCAAATCTTGGAGAGACTACTCACTGGTCTAATCGAGGTAGCAAGATAAGTTAATGTACCTCTAAACTGTCCATCTTTTCATTCACGACTTAATTTGCACCTCCAGTGCGTCAAGGCAGAATCCTTGTGTGACCCATCAGCTTAACCTGTATAAACACAATGTGACATGAATCAATCAATCAGTGCAATGTTATGTGTCACTTGAAGAGCCGAACTGGCGGTAGGAGGGTAGCTTCATTACTTCAAAATGTAGCAATGAGACATGGAGCCCCTCATACTACCTATCTGCAGTGTAACTTGTTCAACTATCGCGGCAGTTTGAAATTAGGGTTTTTGGCTTTGGTGTGTGAGAGAAATGAAAAATGGATATGTGGAAGGCTCTACTTTTAGTTTGGAAACCAGCACAGCTCCTCCTAACATGACAGTGACAAAAATGTAAGACTTAACTGCTGTCACATTGAAAATGGCTACATTTTAAAAGTCTACTGGAGACTCAGAGGACTGAGTCATCAACCATGCTTTTCCAATATCATAGCTAATCTGCTCCATCTCTTGTTCTCTGTGCCGCACACGGCCAAATGAGGCAGAGATCACTTGAAATGGTTTTTAGCAACGAAAATGCACCATGATAGCCAATCTAGTAGCCAAATCTACAGTAGATGCAGCATAGGCAAGACACCACTGACTCATCAAACAGTGTTTCAGCAGAACTAATGGACAGCTGGCAGCAATAGCCCATGTCACGTAGACAGGCCCAGCCTCCCCCCAAGGTCCCAGCCAGTCTCTCGCACACACTGGCACCAGAGCAGCAGATGGTGGCGAGATGATGGCCTATCATTACTCACTCAGCAGAGAAGATGACTGTCATAAAAAGGTTTCCATGAGAAAATATATTTTTTGGTTTTTGTTGCATCCTTTTTTGTTAAAACTTGGCAGGTTGAACTTGGGGGTCATAACTAGGGCTGCAACAAACTATTATTTTAATCATTGATTAATCTACGAATAATTTTCTCAATAATTCGATTAATTGTTTGGTCTCTTAAACATCAGAAAATAGTGATGTCTTTAAATGTCTTGTTTTGTCAAACCAAAGTCCAAGTAAAAGTCCAGGGAGAAACATTCTCTGGTTCCAACTTCTCAAATGTGAGGATGTTTTTTGCTTAAAAAATGACTATGAAATGATGATATGTTGCCAAATAATTTCCTGTTGATTAATTTATTCATTCGTATTTAAGAATGGAAAGATCTGTACCTACAAGGTGCCAAAAGTACACTGAGGTGCTATTGTACAGCTAACCAATAAAATAACAAAAACTTTAATTTTACCTTAAGCCAAATGACATATTAGCTGTTCAACCCTGAGACCGAAGTGTATCTTTCAAAAGTAATTATATCTAATGTTTAAAATGCTATGCTGATGAGACATAACTGCCTGTTCTCCCCAGGATCATGGACGCCTTGACTGGCTGGTCTAGCCCAACTAGCAGGTCCCCATATCTTGTTGTAGCTAGTTTTAAAGTACTATTATTTTTATAATTATAACTATAATATAATTATAATTATATAACTATAATATAATTATAATTATATAACTTATTCCAAATCTAAACAGTTAATTTCCTGTCTAAAAAAAACTAAAATCTCAGTTTGGTGACACATTATCACAGCTGTAAAAAATTATATCAGTTGTTGTGAGTCTGATATCAACCGCCATCACCTCTGGTTGATGTGAAATGCATGCTGGGATACTTGTCAGCCCCTCAAGTTCAAGGCCCTTTTCAGTTGTCATCCATCTCCTATTTCAAGACTCCATCTTCATGGTAATAAACAAGGTATCAGACCATCTTCATACAGTTTAAAGGCAGAAAAAGTTTCAGTGTTTGATACTTTATTGCTATAGCAACGGATGGATTGAATATTTGGCTCCGTTTGGGCTAAAACAGAATGGAGATGCACTTAATGCAACACTGTTAGAGAAGCAGAGGCTTAGTCACCACCTCCTTCCATAGTGCACACATAACAGTTCACTGAGACAAACATGGTGACCTGCATATCTGCAGGATGTTGGAGTTCCCTTTCTAGCTGTAGTGAAAGGCTGAAGGAGAGCACAAGGTATACAGAGGAGGTGTTGAAGATGCAGGATTCAAGATTCATCCCAAGGGAGATTTGTCTTGGATGAAAGGCTGCCACATAAAAATACATTATACAACACATACATGGACAGACACAAGACATAAGTACAATACAGTGTGCAACACAAGTGCAAACAATAAAGTGTGCGCAGATACCTTCCACTCCTCCTCATACCTTATGGCCAGAGTTTAGAAGATTTACTGATATGGGGATGAATGAGTTTTTATACCTGTTGAGGTATCCTTTTATATTTAATTTGGACCCTGTAATGTGGACCTGATGGGAGCAGCTCATATTGAGAGTGTGTTGATGTGTTGTGTGATGTGTGTTAAGGGCTAGTGAGTTTGTTGCTAATGGAGATTTTGCATTCTCAAAGCAGTAATATGTACAAAGATGAGGCATAGCAAGTTTAGGAAACAACACCCCAGGGTACGTTCGAGAAAATGATATACCGTAATGAGAAAATCAAATATTTTAACAGAGTAGACAGTGAATGTGTGTGGAGTTATTACATATTTTAAAGCTTTTATATGTGTTTAAGGAGGACACTTAAATAGAATAAAAAAAATTTAAGTTAAGAATATTTCATTTTTATGAACATACTGGCTCTGAACGTGAACAGCCCTTCGCCCGAAACACTTTTGTTCTGATGGACTCATACAGTCCTGGGGGTCTTGGTGACAGAGACAGCAAGACCTGGCAGAGTGTTCTCTCTACCGTCTTCCTGTATCTAGGCAACAGCAAACCGCCACGATTATTACATCATCTGGCAGAGTGGGCCTCCCATATATTAATCTCAAAGCAACACTTAGCTGAGCTTAGTGAGCGGTGAACGAGAGCAAAGGGTGCTTCACATGTAGAGAGGGGAAGATGGAGAACAGGGCAGAGGGTTGTGGCACAAGGAAGCTGTGTGTGTGTGTGTGTGTGTGTGTGTGTGTGTGTGTGTGTGTGTGTGTGTGTGTGTGTGTGTGTGTGTGTGTGTGTGTGTGTGTGTGTGTGTGTGTGTGTGTGCGTGCGTGCGTGCGTGCGTGCGTGCGCGCGCGCGCGCGCGCGTTATGGCCTATATCGGGGACCTCTAGCAACTGCAACAATACTGGCCAAACTGGTTCAAAAACACAGTATGAGCCAGGGAGTGAGTTTTAAATGCCAGAGAGAGTGTTATCATTGAGTCAGTGGTGCAGAGCAACTTCCTGTCAACCCTCTACAGATATAGCGCAATTATTTTTGTGCTATGTGGCTGTTAAATTCTTACTCACCGCCCCTTTAAAGTATATGACCAGAGATATTGTATATTTTCCAAACAACATTGTATTGTAATGTGACAAGTAAGAAGTATTGCCTGTGTAGCCCGATTTTAATATAGTTCATTCCTTTGCACCAAAGACTTAATTGTTGCCCCAAAGCAACTAAAGGCACATCAATGGGCCACACTGTTGCACTACGTGACATGTTCCTTCATAACCCTGAATTTTCATTTTGACTCAATCCTGCTGCCATAAATACTTACTACAACACCAATTGTGTGTTTTAATCTGCAATTGAAAATAGCCCCCCAAAAAGCACAATGTACTGCAGTTTGTGTGAAGTTAAAACTAGTTGTTGCGGGGAATTAACTAGTGTTTTTTTTTTCAAATGAAATTATATATTTGTGATCTGTTTTTAAAGATTTATGTTTCCAGTTGGAACAAACAGGCTTTGGGCTGAGTGCCAGGGGCGTTTCTAGGACTTGAGGAGGTTCGGGGCTTAGCCCGGACCCATTTAAATAAACTGAATGCAGTGCAAAACGGCGATTGGCTTGCCCAGCTTTTTTAATAGCCAGTGTATGTTCATTTCAGCAGGCCAGTTTGTAGATTACAACATTTGGCCTAATCATAACTGGCCTGCTAACCCAAAGGCCAAGGTTTTGTTTCCAGATTTGTGTGGTGACTTATGATGGGGGGGGTCTGGGGGTCCTCCCCCAGAACATTTAGAGCATTAAACACTTAATTTCCTGCATTCTTGTGAATTTTTAGGCACCTATTTATACCTTTTTCTGAATCAATATGCTGGAAATATCTTTATGTAAAGGGAAACATTGATTACAATCCAAATATAAAAACATAATGGAAAATATTGCAGTAACGCTCTCAGGAATTCTGTATTGCTTTCAACTATTTATTCTCCTTTGGATCGACTTTTCTAAAATCTGAGTCAGCACATATGTAGCCTAGGCATCATTTACTCCTCCCTCCTCTTTTGCGTCTTTTGTTGGGGAAGTAACCTCCTTAAATGTGCATATGACAATTATTCACCTCAATGATACATTATTCATTTTAATGTATTAATAAACCCCTGGACTGTAATATTTCAGATGTTTGAGCAAGATTTCTGCTCATGTCCAAAACTTTGTGCACATTCAAAATATAACTCATCCCATCTGTGTTCTCTGAGATTTGGAGGAGTCGTGATATTTTGAGAAAAATAAAGTTATAATAGGCTATTACAAGAATAAAGTCACTATATTTCAGAAACTAATCTACCTGCACCACAGTCTGCTGTGCATTACGTGATTGCTCTGCTGATACGGCAGATCTCAGACCGTCTGACAGGCACAGAGCCCCGTTTGGGTCTCTGGTCTCTGAATGAGACAAAGTTTAGGGAAGTGGCTGTACGCTGCTCTACATCGAGGTGGAAAACAGAAACTACTGCAGAAATACACGGCGCACAAACGTGACACATCACAAAAAAAAGCTTTTTATTCTATTATAGGCTACTTATTTTTGTAAAAAAATATTAAAAAAGAGAGAGAGAGCGAGAGATCCGGGGCTATTCATAAAACATTAGGGGCTGTAGCCCCGGCAAAATCGGCTGACGCAGCCTCTGCTGAGTGCCACAGACAGGGTAGGAAGTCAGAAAGTAC
Organism: Sander lucioperca; assembly: GCF_008315115.2. Lineage (NCBI taxonomy): Eukaryota > Metazoa > Chordata > Actinopteri > Perciformes > Percidae > Sander > Sander lucioperca. Next base: position 10,548,251 of record NC_050191.1, read on the forward strand.
TGAAAGATGCAATAACGTATAGATATGTTTGTACTTTTCATGGCATTTGTTGACAGAAGTATACAGTATAGAATAACACCAAGGCAAGGCAAGGCAAGGCAAATTTATTTGTTAATAGAATTAATAGATAAATAAATTAATAGATGAAAAAAAAATGTGCATTAACTGCAGAACGCATCTGAGAAAAGCTTGGTCTTTAGCCTTGTTTTAAAAATGGTAGTAGTAAGGGCGTTTTTTATGTTCTCTGTTCCAATGATGGACGCCATAGTGGTTAAAAGCTGCTTCCCCCTGTTTTGTTCTGACAGTAGGTTTCAGTAGTAGTTGCTTATGTTGTGATCTAAGGGGTCTTGGTTGAGAATATTGTTGGAACATGTCATGCAGGTAGTTTGGTCCCATCCCCTTCAGTGACTTAAAAACTAACAGAAGTGCCTTAAAATCAATGCAGTATCTAATTGGGAGCCAGTGTAAGGACTTTAAGATTGGGGTGATATGATCTGTTCTTTTTGTTTTAGTAAGGATCCTGGCTGCGCTATTCTGTACCATTTGGAGTGGTTTTAAAGTCTTTTTGGGGAGTCCTGTTAAAAGCACATTGCAATAATCAATCCTTCTAGAAATAAAAGCATGTATGATTTTTTCAAGCTCCTCCTTGGACATAAATCCTTTAAGTTTATTGATGTTTTTAAGATGAAAGTATGCTGATTTTGTAACTGTTTTAATGTGCCTGTTCAAATTTAGATCATTATCTATAAGGACACTAAGGTTTCTTACCAGTTCCTTTGCTATTAAGCCCTTCCTTTCAAGCAAGGCAGAAATGTTGCATATTTCCTCCTTTCCAAAAACTAAAACCTCAGTTTTATTTTTGTTGAGCCGGAAAAAATTCTGTGACATCCATGTATCTATTTCTTCAATGCCCAAAATTGAGCCATGGGGAACTCCACAGGTCAAAGATGTTGGTGTTGAGCAACAGTTTCCAATTGTAACAAAGAAACTCCTGTCCATAAGATAGGATTTTAGCCAGCTGATTACAACACCAGTGAAGGGGGGTTGTCAGTTTTTCCACTGTCGAGAAAAGAACTTGAGCATTGCTTATGTTCTGGTTTATGATGTTAGAAAACTGTCTTGCTTTACCCGTTTCAGTATTAAAAATTTTAAGCATCTCCTTGTATATTTTGTAGTGTACTGGGAGCTTGGTTTTGCGCCACTGTCTTTCCTTCTTCCTACATTCTCTCTTCAAAAGCTTAACTGTTGGGTTTAGTTTCCATGGGGCTTTCTGTTTTTTATTGACTTTCTTAAGTTTTAGTGGCGCTATATCATCCATAATATATACCATTCGTGAATTAAAATGATCCATCAAATCATTTACTGAGTTTGAAAATTGTGAAAGAAAAACTTGTTCAAAGAGAGCATTGGTGTGATCATTAATAATTATTTTTCCTATCATCACAGAGTTGTTAGACTTATGAGGGGACATGGAAACATCAAAGAAAATGCAAGAATGATCAGACAATGCTAAGTCCTTTACAGTCAGACATTTTTTTGAATCTACATTTTTAAATCATCCACCTTGTCAGATGTGGATGATTGTATGGTGGTGTTACATCACCAGACTTTTTAAGGTAATAATAAAACAGGAATCAGGAGGGAGCATTTTATATTTTTGTTATTTCTATATGGTATTAAGGGCACAATCTACCATATTTTACCATTGGGTATATTCATATGCAAAAAAATGGTCTGTTTTACCCCAAAATTCATTAGCAATATTACTGTAAAACAAAAATGGAAGAGCATCCAATAATATAACAAAACATCCTAAAAAATGTGTTTAGGGGACTGTTTCTGTAATTGTGTGCAAACACACAGGATGCCATTCTCTACTCTCTCTTCCTACTACTTGAAGCCACTAACCACTGTATGAACATTTAATGCATCAAACAGGCTAACTAATACAGTTTGTCATGGCACCAAATGACTATTAGCTCTGTTTACTCACTTCTTAATCAGTTTCCAGATACAAGTGTCTTATTGTGTGCACAATATGTCTTCTTTAGCCACCCTTGGCCTGTTGATGTAACCAGATGTCTACATTCTGTAGCCCGTCAGTGCTCATCAGTGTGACTTTGTGTACACGTATGTGTGGGTATTGTTTAAGCCCACATGGAGCTCTGCAGTTATATTTGTGCACTACTTAAACTAATAATGCTGTTAGGCATAACAACGTGCTTTTGAGCTGCTGTGAGTAATTCTCTAACCTTAACTGCTGAATATAAAACAAAAACAAAAAGGTTTTTATATTGTCTACAAAACAGTCATGTGATAATCATATGTTTGTAGGTCGTGTGATATTAGTTTTGCATTTTACTGTTAAGCCCCAGACTGCACAGACTGAATTCTGCAGCCAGGTGACTGACAGACTGTTACCTGTTTAGTTTTCAGCCTGGTATGGCTGCTGGCTACATCTCAGTATTTCAAACACTGTATGAGCCTACAGGTAGGAACCTGTAACTAAAAGAGACAGTGTTTTGTCATTCAGTCTGTTGAGCTTTGAAATTCCCTGCTTGTAGGGGTTTCACTGGTCAATTGAATCCATTTAAATTCACGTTTTTTCCCTCACTGAATATTTATTTGTTTGTTTGTAATACCAATATAATGTATCGATGACTTTAGTTTAGTCTGTAAACTCATCATACTTTATCAGGTCAAAACAGTTCTCCAGATATAAACATTCAGATTTTGAACAAAATTTCCCTATTTACATTTATTGTATTTTAGTGTATTTCCTTTCACTATGTTGTTTAATTGCAAACCATTTTGATGTCCTGCTGAGATTTTTCCATCAGCTGTGTTTTACTGCACACAAGCAGCAGTGTTGCTCTCACACTCAAGTGTGATTTGTCAAAGTAGTCTGACATTCAATAGAAGCTGTTTCTTTTTAAGACACCAAAAGCACACTGCAGTGACAGACTATTTTAATAAAGATGCTGCTGAGGGAGATTACACAAGCACAAACTGGGTATTTCACATAGCAATATTTCTTATTATGCCCATCTGCAGTAACAATAGTGAGCCTTTGTCCTGGTCTCAGAGCGCCTTGGGTGGTAGCTTTGCTGTTGTGAAGGGTTTTGTGTAGGGAAAACGGCCTGAATGGATAGCGAGTCCAAAGGCACATAAGATAGAATTAAAATCCAATTATAACCCTCCAGGGCATTAGGTGATTCATCTTAATGATTTTTTTGCAAGTAGATATGAACTTTTTGGTATATTAATGTGATTTCCAGTAAAAGCATGCAAGGTAATTCCACAGGGCTGGTTGTTTTTTCATGTAAACAATATTTAACAGCACCTCATATGACAGATCCAGATAAGATTTTATTAGGATCACCTGCTCAAGCATTTTCATGTTCCTTTTGCAAATAAATACTACCATAACTGAGCTTAAAATGTAGACGGCAAAAAACAATAGACAGCAAGCAAGAGTATCTGACATCGATACAGTACAGTATGTCTACACATACTTGTGTTTCTAGGCAAGCAATTTATTACCAGAAAGCACCCAGAGAGCACCTACCTTCACCATGGCTGAGCAAACCTCCAGATGCCATGCTGATTGGCTGATGAGGGCCATGATCTTTTGACACAAATTCTGTCTAGTAATATTGGGACTTTGTTAAAGTTGGTATTGTATAAGAATGAAGTGAGTCAGATTCACAACCGCTGAGGTATGGCCATTTAAATGTACCATGTTACTGTAGCGCCACATATAAATGAAATAAACAACATTTGCAGCATCACCAAGTCTATACAAGCATGTTTTGTCTAATTTGGTTGCAGTTGCACAGTGCATTAAAGTGTTATGAAAGCATCTCAAATTGGTCGTTCCACATTATGGCCAGTTAAAAATCTATTTTCTTTTCAGGTTCGTCATAACATGTTATGTGCCAACTTTTTGTGGTAAAAATATTCATTTTAAACACTTGAAAATCTAAATTTTGCTACTGTGCCTCTCGGTTTAGGAGAAATGTATTTAAACTTGGAGTGCTTCTTAAATGGTAGGGATGTACCGATCCCCCTTTCCCTCTCCCGATACTGATTCTGATACCTCAAATCAGTCAGTCTGCCGATACCAGTGCTCTCTCTCTCAAATAAAAAAATCTGTATTCCTCATTCAAATCAACTTTTATGTACTATAAGGTAACATGAGGTCAGGAATTGCAGAATGGGCCTTTGGGGGGGGACTATGCACAGCAATAAGCATAACATATTTGACATGTATCCGCGTACAGTAAAGGCAAAGAGTCTGTGTTACCTTATTTGACAGAAATCTATGCATTTTCCTGTTATTTCTGACAATTTGATCAACAAAATGTATATTATGATTGAGTAAATAAAACCCCAATTAACAAAACTGGTTAAAAAAATAATATTAATATTAAAATAAAATCACCGGGAAAGTCTGGTACAGCCTGACTCTGGAGATAAAACTGAGATTAGCTCTCATATTCAAGTTTATGTTCTGCTTGTTCAACTGTTGTTTGGTAAATAAAATTAAACACATTTAGAGAGGATTTGAATTGCTATTTTTATTCTCAATACTTGTCATTTTGGTGCTGGTGATTTTCCTTTGGGGCTGGCTAAAACCTCTTTGGGGATGCGCCAAAAATTCCTCCATGCAAGAAAAACCCTGGCTGTAGCGCTAAAAAAACTACTGTATTTAAAGTGGTCACCTCATTGACGATACCCAGTCCATTAGTATCAGATCAGGGAATACATCATAAAAGGCCGATGGTGGCTTTGTCCATAACACAACTTTCAATCAAACTGAGTAGTTTTAGAGATATCCTTCTGACTAAGAGACAGACAAAAACATAGCTAGTATTAGAAGATAATAAACCGGATGCTTTCAAACTGGGTGGCTGTATGTGACACTTCCCGACTCGACATGTTACACTTGAGCATCCTGAATGGGATCGTGGGAAATTGGTATTCTGCACTAAAACACATATAGTGTGCTGATTCAAGTGAGCAGAGAGCTTTGCTTTTTGGTTTTGAATAATGGAATAATGGCTTGGAAAAGAGGTGCGTCTCTCCCTCCTCTCAGCACACAGCACGAGACACAGCACACACATGCCAGGTCTCTAAAGTGGTCAATCCAAAAACCCTGTAAACAGACAAATACTCTCTATGACATATCTATACTGTTTCCTCGGGATTATGTGAGATTTTTTTTGTAAGATTTGACAAGGAAAGTTGCCCTCTGGTGGTAGCTTTCTTACCTTAGAGAAAAAGGCAAGTCTCAATATTTTGAGCAAAATTTCAAAATTAAAGCAGCAATGGCACTTTTATTTGAGTTCACTGATTCAGGTCAGCTACACACAAACCTTAAGTTTTTTTGTTGTGAGTGAAGATATAAATGAAGGTTGTTCTACAGTATGATCCCGGCCACTGAAAGGTGTATGTCAACACTTTTCACCCCATGCAGACTCCTCTGAGTAAACCAAGACAAGCTCCAAATGTGTCTATAATTAGTTTTGAATTAAACTGTCACCACCACGAGACTGTGTTGTCACTGTTCTCACCTCTGTGTGCCGATGACACATCAGAGTACAGGCCACAATCTTTAAGCCTCATTTGTTTCTATGGGGAGGGACAGATCTTTCTAATTCCACGCAATTAAAACGATTAGTGAATGCCGAGGTGGCTAAAAGGCCTCGAACTAAAAGGTTGGATTTCATTCATGTGTCAGCACACATTTGGCAAAGCTCTGTACTCATTTCAGAAAATACAGAAACATTTAGTATTTTCATTGCCACATTGCTGTAAAGTCCATTTTATCAAACCTTATTAGAGCAGCAAAAATGACCTAGTAAAAGCAGTCTCAGTACTGTAATTATTCAAATTGTTATTTAAAGGAGTGACATCTTAATAACCACAATTTGAAAATTAACCAAACTGCTAAATGGACTCAAAAGTGAACTCAAGACCATCTGTGAGAGTCTTGATGGATCCCTATTGAGAGGAATATCCTACATTATTGATATTCCACTTCCATGCTCAAGTTGTGCTGATGATGAGCCAAGGGTTTGCTGTTCAGGCCAGGCTGAGGGTGCTGTATGCCAGAAGCCTGCTGGAGTCAAGTAAAAAACACTCTTACATAGGCTGTTTCCAAGTGGGCAGAGCCTTCTGATTAGTGCCTAGTTAGGGATCTGCCAAAGTGATTTGAAAGTTGAATGAATGGTTGAAGAGTGGAAAGTCAGTTTGTGTCAGAAGTTGAAAACACATTTATTCAAGGCTGTGTTGTTCTGACTGTGAATGCAGGACAGCAACCTGGAATATAGGTTGACTTAATAAAAGCTATCACTGAAGCAAAGAGAAAATACAGTTTTTTGATTAAAAGCGAATGTTTTTCTCTACAAACACCTGCATTTTACAGGTGTCTTGACTAAAAACCTGCAAAGTGCTTCTTTCTGTCTGTCGCTGTGCATGTGTGCTCACATGTTCACGTATGTGATACAGAAACAGAGAGCGTGTGAGCTTCGAGCTGAGTAAACCAGCTAAGCAGTGGACCCTGCCAAGCCCTACCAGTGTTTTATCCTGTTAGTGGCGCTCAGGCTTCCCCCCCCTTGCCTGACTGGATGCTGGTTTAGAACATTAGTATTAGCACTCTGAATTCCCTGTGTGGACATGTACCACCTGGCAGGAGTCGCCGCCCTGCGTGAGTCAGAACACTTTGGCCATTAACACATGGCAGGTACCATGCCACTGGCAAAGGATCAAGGCCATGTGATAATGTTAACCTTAGTATCTACACACACACACACACACACATAAAACACACACACAGCTTCTCTCCTGCCCCGATTCATACAGATCCTATAAGCGCTCCCCAGAGTGCGATAGACTGAGATGACTGCTACCACCCAGCTTCTCTACAGGCTAACCCTGCACACCGCATATCCTATTATCAGCTATGGAGATGTTCACTATGGATGCTGCCAGAGAGCAAACACACACACTCAAATCAATTTCACGCATGCTGGCATAGAGTTTAAAACTACATAGGTTGGTAAAGCTGATTCTAATCTTTCTCTTTATCTCTCTGGTATGAATTTGGATGTAAAATCAAAGACCAAATCAAGAACATATTTGCTTCATGTATCCATTTTTTTGTTTTTGTCTAATATCTGCTTTTCTATTTGGTAGGGATGTTTGTGTAGTGTAAGCAGGGCCGTAGCCAGAAGTTTAGAAAGACTGAGATCATAACTCAAAATGGCCCAGACACCAAAACAATTTTTTAACTGGCCACCAACAAAACTAAGTGTTTAAATAAGCACAAAGCTTGACATTTTATTTATCCATTTAAAGCTGTTATAACCAATCTTTTTTTCATAATATATCAAATGATAATAAAAACAATGTGAAAGGGGTCGCTGTTGAATCTGAAGCTCCCCTCGGTTTTACAGAGCTTTATTGCATCTTTCATCTCATTTATCTGTTCGCCCCACAACTTTACTGTTTTGGTTTACTCTCACCTCTCTCATAGTGACGTTTTTACAGCAGGCAGCTGATTTCTGCGAAAAAGCACCCATCAAACAGCAGACAGACACAGTTAGGGACTAGCTGGTGAATCATTTAGCAGCTAAAGAGACATGTATTTCCCTCAGGATTTGGTAGAGACCAAAGAACAGCTAAAAGAGAGTGACTATTGGACTTACATTCATCAGGTGTCCACAGACACGACTGAATGCTAATGTTGCTCTGAAACTACTGGATGTGTAAATAAGCAACAGTTTGCTCACATTTAGAGCTGAAACAATCCATCAATGAATCAATTAGTCAAGCGACAGAAAATTCATCAGCAACAATTTATATTTAATTAATTTTTTTAAAGCAAAAATGCCAAAACCTCACTGGCTCCAGCTTCCTCTATGTGAATTTTTTTGTTTTCTTAGTCCTCTGCAATAGTAAGCTGGAAATCTTTGGGTTGTAGCAGCTGTTTGAACCAAATTTAGGTTTCACATAGGCTGTATCTTTGTTATCGTGCGCTTCTGACAAAACCAGGCAGCAACACCCAAAAACCGACCAGATCCGGTCAATGAATCAGAGGGCGGATCTACCCTTCAAACAGATGCAGGCTGCATATTGACAGGGCAGAGTTTCAGGGTTAGAAATCCTGTTGCTACAGGGATTGCTATGGCCTTCATACAGCAGGGACTCTCTGTTCAGGTCTGCACTGCATCATTCTGCCAAGACGGAAAGATCCTCTTCGCAGCTATTTTCGACACGATCCGTCCCCGTGTGGCGGCCTCTTTGTCTGGCCAGGAATCACATGTCACCTTTGTCACCTTTTAAGCAAGAACCTGAGTTTCTGGCATTACAGCTCTCTGGGGACACATATACAGTAACTACAGTACACCCATAAAATGGGACACATGTAGCTCAAAGAATTAGGGCTGCAACTAACGATTATTTCATTGTCGATTAATCTGTTGATTCTTTTTTTGGATTAATCGATTAGTAGTTTAGTGTAAATGTCAGAAAGTTGTGAAAACTGCGACCAGTATTTCCCAAAGCCCTAGATGACTTCCTCAAATGTCTTGTTTTGTCCACAACTCAAAGATATTCAGTTTACTGTCATAGAGGAGTCAAGAAACTAGAAAATATTTACATGTAAGAAGGTGGAATCTATTTTTTTAAATAGTTGGCGATTAGTTTAATAGTTGACAACTAATCGATTAATCTTTGCAGCTCTACAAAGATTGCAGCAGGATTTGTTTTACAATGAGATTTCATCCGTCATGGTTTACAGTCGACCATTGTTTTGCAAATTCATTAGATCATCATGTCATTTCACCTACTGTTTCTCCGTCTCTTCCCAACCTCCCTCGACCTCTCACTCTCATGATCTCATTCTTCTCTCTCCCTCTTTCTGTAACTGACTCACTATCTCACATACTCAGCATGGACACACTCACACTATGTCAATGACCACTCACCAATCAGCCTTCGTAACACAAACACGCTCACCCTCGGGCATTCGCTAAAGCAGAGCTTCAAGATTAGCAGCTACTACTAGCATGACACACCGAGAGAGTACTACGGGAGATACTGAGCTGCAACACACACACTTGCACATACACTGCCGTAGAGCTTAATACTACTACAATAGCATAAGCATATCTGTCAATGGCGTGATACGTGTTTGTGTGCCTGTTTTCACACTGTTATATCCCACACACACGCGCACACACACACACACACACACACACACACACACACACACACACACACACACACATGCACAACCTGGCCCAGATCTCTCGCATGAAACAGCACAGTTTGGAAATGTACAGCAGAGAGGGGGGGAGCTACAGCTCCTGAGTATCTCCATGGAAACAGGCTGGAGAGCAGCATATCCCACTTGACATACTGTCAGAGACTGAAGATGAATCCAGTTCTCATTAGGGAAGCCAAACCACACCACACACCAGGCAGCTGATTCCATTATTAATTCCAACAGCTTTTTCACCCCAAAAAACACACACACACACACACACACACACACACACACCTGGATGAGGGGTTTCCTCATGCTCAAAGTAGTCAATACACTCCAACTAGCTTATTTGACTTTGACAAGAGAGTCTCTCCTCAGGCTGATCACTGCAGATTGTATGATTTCAGTCAGTCTCATTCTTGCTCGTCATTGATTTTCCTTCAAACTCCTCACAGTTACCATTTTACCTCCTGGATTTAGTACAGTAACTGACAGCTAACATGCAAAGTAGAAATCATTCTCGAGCCTAAAGCGAAACACAAAAGACGGGGACTCAATTTGAAAAAAAATAAAAAAAATAATATATATATATATATATATATATATTCTAAGAATTCTTCTTTCTAAGAATTTGCTGTTGCTGCTGCCTCAAAATCCCACAGAGCCAAAAGTTTGAGAGTGTAGGCCATGCGCTACAAGATGTAATGTAGTGCAGAGAAGCCTTTCAATGAGGTTGTTTCAAACTGATGTTTAACTGATGACAGAGCTGCCGTTTGCCATGAAATTAACGTTGCAGAGAGAAAATTAAGGTTGACACTAACCAACACTTACTTACAGTATGTGGTGTGAAGCATTCATGCTATCACTGTTTTTCTGACATACCAACATCAACCCCGTACAGTTTTATGGGAAGAAAATAAAATTTGATTGCTTGATGTTATCAATGTCAAGTCTTACATCTTCCATAACATTCAGCTACATCTCCTGAAATGTATGTAGGACACAGTTATCCACTCAGGTCAAATGTGAGAAGAGTACATGTACAAAACAATAAATTGTATCAATCGTGCTTTCTGCTGCCAATATCCAGCTCACTCCTCTGAATGCTCTCTATATTCAAACTCATATTCACTCTTCCACTCACTCGTACACCCACACAGCTTCTCTCGCTACCTAACATGGTATTGTACCAAGCACCACTAAGAGGGATTAAAACTGGCAACCATTTCTGGAGATTCTGGTTATTTCCATCCAGCTTCTCTTCAATTTTGCCACAAGACTGAACATCAGGTGTCCAGGAAACATTAAGATAACAGAGCTGAGATGAAACATTGTTTTTTAATGATTCCTGTCTTGGGTCACTGCGGCAGCTAAAGAATAAGGGTACACTGTAGACAAGAATACAAGAGATGGAACATATTGCTTAATTATGATAGGATATTGAATAAAGTCACTCAGCAAAAATGCCAAATATTCTTTGTTTCCAGCTTCTCAAATGTGAGGATATGCTGCTTTTATCTGCTTTATATCAATGTGAATAGAATATTCTTGGGTTATGGACCATCGGTTGGACGAAACAAGACATGGTGACATTTTTCACAATAGACTGCCATTTTGTAGACCAAATGATTTGATGAAATAATCTGGTAATTAATTGATAATAATAAATCATTAGCCCTACTCAATACATACAGGGAGGGAAAGTACAGTAGACATGTGTTTGATGTGCAAATATTGGCTATACAGAGAATATATGCAAGTGTGACTTGTAATTAACTGCTTTTAAACACTGGAACTACAATTGTGTATTTTCTCTTCTCATTTTATCTTGAACCAAAACTATATCAGCTGCGTCAAACTGCAACGCGACAGTCGCTGAATACTTTCATCGGCAACCAAACAGAGGCACGTCTGCACTTCGTCAATTGCACGGCGCAGTGTACGTAGGCCCCTATTGATGGTAGTTTGGCTATTTAAAAAATTGTGGGTTTGTGCAGGATGTCTCATGTAGCGCTAGTGACGGTTCTCTCTGACCAATCAGTAGTCTGCAATGGTTTAACTCTGTTAGTGTCAGCTCAGCTCGCTTGTAACCTCGACCAAGGTGGTACTAAAAAAGTAACAGGTACTAGCCAACTTTTGCTTATGGAAAACCAAAAACGAGCGAGTTGAGTAGAGCAGAGCCGTACCATGCAGTGGAAACAGTAAGATATGTATCTGAAACAATGTGGTTACAGTCTACAGTGTTTGTAGACGTTGACGTGAAGCAAGAGAAAATACCAAGGTGTCACTAGAAAGATGCAAGACAGTGACAGGACAGAGAAAAGATGTGAAGTTGTAACAGTTTGAGATCTAAATAGGTAAGCTGCTAAAAGAAACCAAATCATGAATCATTAAAAGGTAAGTTAATTGGTGGATCTGAAGTGTCACTCCCTGAGGTGGTTGTCATCAACACTTTAACTTCTCACTGTTACTGATTTATTTCCATTGTTGAAACCAAGTAGTCCAAGAAACCATGCCTAAGTGGAAAAAGAGCAGTGTTGTGCAGCTCAGTAGACAGACTGACGTAATAAACTGACACATTTTAAATGTTGGTTACAGAGTGAGATGACTACGGAAGCATATTACATTCACCATAGAAACGAAAATTTAGACACCTTATCTCGTAATTTTGAGAAAAGATCTCGTAATTACGAGAAAATAACTCATTAACTCAATTTTGAGAAAAGATCTCGTAATTATGAGATGAATGAATTTTCACAACAACAGAAAACAGCTCTCTTGTGTGAAGCTTTCAGGCTAGCTGATGCCATGGAAGCAAATAGGCCTACGTCATGTGTTGTTTGTGTCTTAAAGATGAGATGAGACAACTTTAATGTACGAACCAACATCATCACCAAAACCTAGCTTGTAGCTCATGGGTGGCCAACCAGTTCAGCAGAAAGAGCCACAAAAAACCCCGCACCATAGCAAAAAGCCACGCAACACATGCACGTCCACACTACAACAGCAACAGTGACTTCCAGATCTGATGACAGTCATAATACATAGCAATTTTCATAGTTTTTTTTTTCTTACTTAGATTGACTCAGTGGGAAATCTGACAGTCTTTGTTATCCACAATCCTTTTCAGGTCTTGCTAGAACTCGGTTGTGCTACTCGAAGCGACTCTTTCACTTGTTTGTCACTAGAGGGGCTTTCAAACAATCTGATTCAGCAGTGAAAGGGTTAATGAGGAAGGTGATCTGTGGCAGCTTTTTTTTCCTCGGGTTGCAGAATTTGTCCTCAAAAGTCTGCTGCATTATTTTTTTATTTTTAAATAATTGGCAAATGTATTGGCAAGTGCATTCCATTTTTTTTGCACTTATCTGAAATGTTTCAAAAAGTAATAATAAAAAAATCCACCAATAACACAGCCCCCAGCCACACAGTAAGAGCCTCAAAGGAGCAGGCAAAGAGCCGCATACGGCTCAAGAGCCACAGGTTCGCCACCCCTGTTGTAGCTACTCTTCTTCATCTCCCGTAATACCAACATACACCATGGTCATATACCTAGACACCCTCTGCTGGTCAGACTAGGTATTACAGTTGATTCATTACAACACACGTCTCACCTGTTTAGTTTAATCCGTTTTTATTTTGGTTTGGGTTTGAGACATTAGGAGATGCCAATGTCTTTAAGTACTATAGATGGTATTGTTATCAGTTTGTCGACTTTGCTCAGGACTTTGCGGTTGTTCTGGCGGAAAGCCCATTCTGATCTGTTGGACATTGTGGTGTTTCTGCAGGATCAGTTGAACAGATACGTCCATTAACTAATACTATATATAAAGTTACATAAAAAGTATCACGCTAACTTAACCCAGCTGAATTTTATGTTATCTCTCGGTGGTACAGTTGATAACTGAGCCGTGGCCTACTGACAACTAGCTAGATATGCCAATCTTTTCTCAAAATTACGAGATCAGGATCTCATAATTACGAGATCTTTTCTCAAAATTACGAGATCAGGATCTCATAATTACGAGATCTTTTCTCAAAATTACGAGATCCGGATCTCGTAATTACGAGATCTTTTCTCAAAATTATGACTTATTTTCTCGTAATTATGAGATCTTTTCTCAAAATTACGAGATCAGGATCTCGTAATTACGAGATGAGGTGTCTAAATTGTTTTTTTCTATGGTGAATGTAATACGCTTCTGTAGATGACAGTGTCATGTCACTCTTATGTAGATACCTTCAAGTAAAGTGTTACCTAAATGTTTTATGTGTTCAGTTGGGAATTAATACTACGTTATGTGGTTATAACATGCATAGTCATCACCACCATGAATAAAGTGGTGCCACCAACAGAAACCAAGCTTCTTTAAAAGAAAATATGAGAAAGAATCATTCCAGCAGTGCCAGTTTCAGGTGATATCATGTTCATGTTTAACACCATGGATAAAAACAACATAAAAGCTATCTTAAAAATGATTCTGTGGATTATCACTATAAATTTCACAGAACTCACTGGTCTTTCTATTGTTGTCCTGCTCTGCACTTAGCAATGAATCAGCTCGTCAGTTAATGGCTGGTTAATCATTCCATCCTGACCTCCAAACCATTACAGCAAAACAAATAGAAAAGATGCCATCAACAGCCAGATGTACTGCATCTTTAATCCTAAAAACAAACACACACTCTCTGGGAGTAAAACAAAGAGGGTATATAAACAAATTAGCTATTTTATTAACTGTCAAACTACTGATCGCCCATTTGCAAAATAGGACACAAAAAGCAAACTGTGGTGTCCAACAGAGATCTTGAACATGACATCTAAAATAATGTCCAACATGCAGAATGTTTCATCAGTCTGTTAATCAAACTGAACCATTATCAAATCCACTACCAGGTGTCAGCAATGAAGGATGATGCAAAAAGGAGCTCTAACAATATTCCATTAGCCCCATCTGTTGATCGAACCATCCGTCTTTCCCCCTGTTCAGCTACCTGGTCCAGATCTCAACAACTACTGGCCAGATTGTCAAGTTTGGTTTGGTGTTCATGGCCCTCAGAGGACTCACTCAAAATTTTACAAGATACTGCAAAGTATCTAAAAACAAATCGTAGATATTAATGGGCTACAGAGGCTGAATCTCAATGTTTTCTGCTATTCTCAATTTAGGATATCTCATAACGTAACAAGCAGGTTACCATGACATTTTAAAAACACATTCATGCTCCCAAAGGGATAATTAACCCTTTCGACATTTTGGGAAATTAGCTTAGCTTAGCACAAAGGTTGAAAATGGGGAAACAACTAGCCTTGCTCTGTCCAATGGTAACAAAATCTGCTCGGACATACTTTCTATGTTCCGTGCACAGCTGCCGAGTTGTACCATTTCCATTTATATTACCATTAAAGGTCTGCGTCAGTCTGGCGTTCCAGGCATTCACTTTTCAGCTTTCTCTTGGCCTTTACATATGGCGGATCTCCTCTCTTCAAAACAAGCATACATTTTTTTTTATTTTAAGATTGTTTTTTTGGGCATTTTAGGCCTTTAATTCCACAGGACAGATGAAGACATGAAAGGGGAGAGAGAACGGGAATGACATGCAGCAAAAGTCTGCAGGTCGGAGTCGAACCCTTGCTATGCCTACAGTCCGCACACTCACAAACGGATCCTCCTGGTCGCGGAAAGTATGAAGTTTGCTTAAAGGTCCAGTGTGTAACGTGTTTAGTTGTTCATTATCAAAATCTGTGTTGCCCGTTCACAAACTTGTCTTTTTTCATGAATATTTACCACCACCATCAATTCCAAATATTCCTTTTGGCTTGAAATTTTACATTTGCATTCGCATGAACTGGGGTAGACGCTCCATATTCATGCGTCATCTTGAAATACGTTAGCCGGTAAGGGACATACAGGACATACTGCTCTGCCTTTCGCGTTTTTGTGTGTCACATGATAAACTCACAGGTGCTGCTAATGCTGCTAATCGTAGCTTCCCGGCCCCGGCAAGTTTGAAGAAGGAAACATGGAGGACCACACGTATTCAAAATCCGTGATCCCAAATTTCAGGAACAGGAGTCTTCTTCTTTGCCCAGAAAAAGAAAAAGGATATTGAAAAGAGCAAGAGACCGGCTTTTTTGAAGCGTGAAGGCTACCATAGCTGTAATACGTACTTTGAACTGCATGGTGCGAGAGAGTTGATTACGATATTTGATCTCAACACTATTTTGGAGAAATTCCTACACATTGGACCTTTAAAGCTCATTTAAGACTAAAGTGAAAACTCTCCTCTTTGATAAAGCTTATAGTTAGGGAGTGAGGAGTTGCAGTGAACGCCTAGACCGGCGGGGCAGGGTGCATAGCTGCAGACACAGCACCACCGCTTTTCTCTGCTTCTCTTTACAGTCATCAGATTTACCTATCGTATAATCAATAATATAGTGCCTCTCCTAGTTATGCTGTTATAATTCTAGACTGCCGAGGACGTTCCTTCTTATGACACGCTCTTTTCTTTTGTTTCCTTTTATGCACATCTGTCCCAGAAGTGCTTGTTACTAACCTAGCTCTGGGGAGTTTACTCCCCGGAGTCCTTATGTTTCTTCTTCGCCCAGAACATCGCCTCGGATTAGGGCGACACCAAGACCTGGGTCTTGGGTGCAGCTGTGGCTATGGACCTGCTACACCCTGCTACGCTCTGCAATTCCCTGCAATGCCCGGCTATGTCCTGCTGCATCCACTGCGTCCACCCATGCTCTGCTGTGCCACGCTACATCCCGTACCGCCATAACCCCAACCGTCAGACACCGCCCACCAAGAGTCTGGGTCTGCCGAGGTTTCTTCCTAAAAGGGAGTTTTTCCTCGCCACTGTCGCAATAGCCACTGCTAATGCTCTTGGGGGAAATATTGGAATTGTTGGGGCTTTATAGAGTGTGGTCTAGACCTACTCTATCTGTAAAGTGTCTCGAGATAACTCTTGTTATGATTTGATACTATAAATAAAATTGAATTGAAATTGAATTGAATTAACCCTTGTGTTGTCTTCAGGTCAAATTTGACCGGTTTTCAAAGATTTTTTTATATCAGAAATATGGGTTCCTTACAACCAAATTTCTCCAAAATAACTTGGATGCATGCATGTACGTTGGATGGAACCCATACAACCTCCCTTGCAGGTAAAATTAATACTTCCATTTCATAGCATTCAAAAAAAAATGGTTTTAAAGAGGTTTTAAAACAGTATCCTAATTAAACTTCGACATAAACCAGTCTGTGATTCACTCAACATCCTCTGATCTTAACTACTAGTCAAAATAATTCTTAATTTTTAAACAAAAATATTAGGTATGATGTCATTTAAATTAGGTTTATTGACCATGAAAAAAAGACACAAAAAAAATGTTCCTGGTCAAAGGGAAGACAACACAAGGGTTAATTACCAGTGTTTGTTTGTTCAATCTGTACAAAAAAACTAAGTATTGCCAGGCAACCAGCAAACAGTCCTGGAAGTTACTGATCCTGGCAAATTCCAGCACATAAAACCCTGTAATACATTAAATTGTCGTTTCTACATTTCAGTTCCAGTCTTTATGCTAAGCTAAGACAACTGGCTGCTGGCTTCAGCTACATATTTACTATACAGACAGTAGAGTAGTATCAATCTTCTCATGTAACTCGAAAAAAAAGTGAATGAGCATATTTCTCAAAATATTGAACTATTAATTTAACCATTGTAGCAGTAGGTCTCTAGCAAAATGAGTCGGTCAGTATGTCGTCCATTTCGCCCTACATTTCCGTATTGTTGTGTGTAATAAACATTGCAGCCTCTAGGGGATGCTGGCGGGGCTTTCCACACTTTATTCTTGTTGGGAGCTGCAAGCTTTTTGCTGAGAACCGGCTAAATGAGGCGTTTTTAGGATGCCAATGTATCTGCTGGAGAATCAGAGCAGTAAAAAGCCGCCTGGAAGATGCGAGCAGCTGAGACTCTGCTCCTCTGAGATCCTCTTCTGCATCCTAATGCCACACATGACAAATGACCACCTCAGACACCTTACTACACATGAAACAGCTTGATTCAGTCCACACAGCTGTCTGAGTGAGCCTGTATTTATACATATAGGTGTGCCTTTAGATCACTGTTTTTACAGTGTATCAGGAGAAGGAGCATGTTGCAAGGGCAAATGCTATATGCACAGTTTGTGTGTGTGTGCCTGCATGTGTCAGGACACAAGGATTAATGCGAGCATCTGTCAGTATTCTGCTGCATATCACCACAGTTATAAAAGAACCTTGCATGCTATCTGATATATATGCAAACATGAATGAGCATGAATGTACATACAAATTTTAGCTGAAACTGATTTATTGTGATGTGTTTTCTTCTTTTTCAGGTTACATCACATTTGTGATTTTCTGGGCAAACACATCCAAGAGCTAAACAGAGCGCAAGACACTGTCAAAGGTTTTAACACACACACACACACACACACACACACACACACACACACACACACACACACACACACACACACACACACACACACATCCTGTCAAACAGCAGAATGCAGAATTTGGATATTGCTGCAGCACCAGCTAGTCTCCATCTCTTATTATGCCATTAGGAAGAGTGTGTGTGTGTGTGTGTGTGTGTGTGTGTGTGTGTGTGTGTGTGTGTGTGTGTGTGTGTGTGTGTGTGTGTTTGTTTGTGTGTAAGGTGAAAGTGATGAACCCCCATTAGGTCACTTACAGGTTTAGGCTTTGAGGCTTCAACATGTGATTAAGAGATTTAAGGATTTGAAAGAGATCACTGTTTAGATGTTTGCTAGCAGGCTCCCGAAATCACAGATGTGGTAAGTCCCCCCCCCTCCCAACCCTCCCCCATATACCCCTGTCCCCATCTACCTGCTGCCTTTATCTTTATCTCCCCCTTTGTATCCTCACATCGACTTGAATTCTCTCTACGTAAATTGACAGGAATAAGGTTTTTTTCTCTCTCTACAGCCAAACAGAACCGATAAAAATTATGACATAATGATTAGTAACTGGTACCATTAAATAAGGCAGTCTGTCGGTTATTTTGAAGCCAGAGATTGTGCCGACATTAGTAGCCGTAAGTAGATCGATGGAAAGCTGTTTGGCCACATTGTCAAGATAAAAATCCCCTTGTTGCCCATTGAGACTGTTTGAGGAGCAATCCCTCCCACCCTGCTGGATTCTGTTACATGAACACACACCTGCTCGGATCGTTGTGATTGAGGGGAAGAAGAGGTGCTTTTCCTCTAAAACTGAAGACATGTATTTTGTCATATCTGACAAAGATCTATCTCTAAGCGTTTTTTATTTCTGTCCATTGCGTGGAATACCTAATCTGCTGTGCCAACTTCTCATCTACCTGTTAAATTCACACACACACACACACACACACACACACACACACACACACACACACACACACACACACACACACACACACACACACACACAAGGCTGTAACAGTTCGTAGAAAATGTCTCAAGAAAAAAGCAAAAGAAGCAAAGACTAGAAGCGTTTTTCCGAACAAGTCTTCTTACCTTGCAGCGAGTCTATGTTCCGGAGACATTGGAGCACATATGCGGCGCGTCTTCACTCGATGACAGGGAAGCGGCGGACAGTCATGTAGAGGTGTTTCACATCTGAGAACGGAGGGGGAAAGCAGGGTTTCTCCTCTGTATATCTGTTCCTTTCTTGTAATTTGTTCAAAGCCCTCCAAATGGAGCACTGACAGAGGAGGAAGAGGAGGAAGAGGAGGTGGAGGAGGTGAAGGAGGAGGAGGAGGAGGAGGAAAAGGAGGAGGAGGAGGAGAGGGAAGGCTAAGGAGGGAGCAGTCTGCCGGGCTGGGCTGCGTGTGGATCACCTGGAGCAGTGTTGGACTCCGCATTTACTCCTCCACTGCAGCAGTGCGAGGCAGCGGCGCGAGCTGCATGTTGCTTCCAAAGATCACCGCAAAACAAGGACACGGATTCTCCATCTGCTGGATTCAGGATTCTGCAGCTCTGTAGCTCCACACACTCCTATCCCCATCAGCATGCACACTCATGCTGTCCCTCTTCCCCTCTAGGTTTCTATCTGCATCTCTGTCTCTCTGCGTGCCTTTGCCTCACACTCCTTTTCCCTCCCAGGGGGGTTTATAACGAGTCACACATGTGTTGCCATGTCATTTGGCTCTCACTTTTCCTGCTCTGTGTCCTCGTATTGACTGGTGCATGTGGTCATACGTCTCGTGCTCTTGGTGATAAAACGTCAAGCTCAATAAAGCCTTAGCCAACCTCACGCTCTCCCTGCGATGACATCACTCCTCCGACTGAATGGGAGGGAGTCATTTCCTGGTCTTGTCGGGACCCTGCTGACGTCTTCGAGATCAGACACGTTTTTCAGGCCATGTGCAGGTGTTTAAATGGCATACAATCCATGGAGAAAGTTACACAAAACTGAACAACAGGAAGCACGCCAAAACTGATGGTTCCAGTTCACCCGCACCAGATCCAAGCAAAGTACAACACAAGATGACTTGACTTGAGATGACTTCTTGTCAAAACTGGAACCGCAAATTTCACCAACCAGCAGAACAACACCAAGTCCAACAGCCCTCACATTCCCCTCACGTCCTCCCTCCTTCACCAGCCTCTTCTCTGTCCTACAGCACAGCAGAGCGTCTAAGGTTAAGAGACAATCTGAGAGGAATAAATACAGATTTGGAAAGGATCATATTGATTTTAGGCCCAATGTAAGACGTATTGATATTCTGAAGGAGTAGAAGTGCTACTCAAGAGAAATATGAGCGCTTCTTCACTGGATGAAAAAGACACATCAGCAGTAGCTGATGTGTCAGATAGAAAAACTAACATGCAAGGATGTAAAATCGTGTGTGTATATAAGCACTCAAACCTAGATGCCTTGATGTTTTTTTGTCCTGTTTTCTACACTTCTTCTGTGCAGGTGAATGTTTGGAAAGAGACCAAGTTTTTCAACTTACTATCGTCTCTTGCCAACTGTAAAACGGTGATGGATAGTCACCATACCAACCAGCAGATCTACAGCTAAATGAACTGGTGTTTTTCTATTATTCCACTACGTACAGACTGACAGCAAATCAAAGTGGACTGAATATGCTGCCTTGTTAACAAGACATCTGCTCCTATTCTCTAAACTGCCCAGTCTAAAAAATAAAATGAATATATACATATATCTATATCACTTTCTCTGTTTTCTAAAACATTGTGGACACACAGATCTAAATGAACTAAAATTATTACATTTCACATACAGTAATAGCTGCTACTTTACTGAAATGATTACAATAGTTTGCTTATAACTATTAAAAGATTCTTTATTTAAAGCCTTTACCTTTATTGGGGACATTTCCAACAGCAGAGAGACACAATACAATCTTTGTGCTCTAGTGATTTCTTTGCTTTTAGTCCTATCAAACTTACACTTGCACTGCTGCTGACACAAACTGTTGAGCAGCACAAGAAAGCCCTCTAAGTTAATACATTTTCCAAGATAACACAGCACACAATCTATAGTGGATTCTGACATGGCCAGTTTTTGAAACACACCAGCAGGTATGTCATAACAGTGTTTCGATATGTTATCAAGTAAACAGTCCCACCTAGTGGTGTAACACTGATCTGAAGTGATTTAGGGAATGTCAAAGATTTACACGTGTGCTGTTATCCTGTTCTAGATTAAAAACGCTAAAAACAGCAGACTTTTGAAAAGCTCATCGTGCTCATTTTTAAAGCTTAAGCTCATGCACTAAAAAGTCATAAACAGATTCACTGCATGGCCTGCTTGCTTTATTTTCCTTAAAATGATCCAGTCCACACAGACATTAACATTCTGCCTCAACCTTGAGAAAATGATGAGCAAGGTATGATAAAGAGCAAGTTCTGCGGATGGCTGATAAAGAAGAAAAAACTCGGAACAATTCTTTAGGTTATGAACATCAAACAAGCAGAGATGTTCTCGTATCCACATTCACTTCATCTGGGCCTTTGTGCTGACAAAGCCTGTAAAAGCACAGTAGGACCCTACACACGATTAACTCACAGATAATCTCTGATGTGTGGTTGGGCTGAAACTCCACTGTCAGCTCATTTTGTAATGCGTAAAAAGACATTTTCAGAATGTGATTAACACATACAAGATCATTGTTTGAGCAAATGCTGTCAAACTTGAGATCCTACAGTCTTTATCTAAGGATGGTGTTATGATATAGAACGACACTGAAGCACTACAGACACACAGTAACAATTAGCGTCGGGCTAAATGTGCAAAATGTCCCTGAGATATTAATGAACAGAACAGAAAGGTAAAGCTTCAGTTTAAAAATAGCCAAACCTGACCTCAAAATGTTAGTTCATTGGTGAATTATACACCAACAAACATGCTCCTAGCGACAAGCAAATTCTTTTCTCATGTCACGAGAATCTTGAGAATACTTGTTTTTGTGTCAATATTTATAACCAAGTAAATAAAGATTCACAGAATTTAAGATTTACTCTTTCATGGTTTCGTCTTGGCCTTTGGCTTCAAAAGCATCACAGTGATAGCGATAGTATTTGAGGATTGTGCTGATGTGAGCCAGCATTTGATCATCCATGATGCCCAAAAAATGCCAAGGGAAAGGCAGCGGACCCCTGCAGTGCTTTTTCCTTGGATGGTTCTCAGTGCTCTGACCTCTGCTGAGAGATGGAGTCGTGCAGAGTTTACCTAATTAACGACTATCTCCTTTATGCGCTATGCCCAAATTCTCCACACATTACTGTACAACAGCTAACACCGCCATTATGCTATGTGAGGTTGATTTGCTGTCTTCACCTGTCTGTCCTTTGGTATTAGGCTCAAACCTTTCCCATCATGCACTGTGCTAGATGGTAGATAAACATCTCCAGGACATGGTCAAACCCTATACCCCAACCCGCCCACTCCGGTCTGCATCTGCCAACCTGCTTGCTGCCCCCTCACAGCGAGGGACAACTAATCACTCAACGAAATCCCGACTGTTTGCTGTCCTGGCTCCTAAATGGTGGAATGAGCGCCCTATTGACATCAGGATGGCCGAAAGCCTACGCATCTTCCGCCGAAGGCTAAAAACACGTCTCTTCCGACTACACCTCGGATAAACATAACATAGTTTTGCTTATTTAAAGCTAATGTACTTGCAGTTACTACTTGTTGTCGGAGTTTGCACCTTCAGGGTTGAAAGCACTTAATTGGAAGTCGCTTTGGATAACAGTGTCAGCTAAATGACATGTAATGTAATGTAATGTAATATAATCTCATCTGTCAGATCACACGTAACATAAACTTTACAGAAGTAAAGTTACAGCACACAGAAAGAAAAGCAGGAATCAATCTTTTTCATTGTTAGAGGACAGTGCTAACAACCGGGCTTATCCAAAGGAATGTTGAGATAAAGCTGCATTAATAAATATTTTTACATTAATAATGGATGGAATGTCTATGTACATGTGAAAGCCGTTGCTCTTAGTGACAAACCACAAACCCACCCTCTGCAGTTTTCAAATCTATCGAGCATTTTACAGCTCACTGTTTACTGTTTGGTTTTGACTCACTGCTCTTGTCAGCATAGTTTCCAGCCTCAATAGTCAGCGGTACACTTCCTGCACAGCACCAAACGGCAGACAAAGTTAGCAACTAGCTTGGAACTTAGCAGCTAAAGAGCCAGATATTTCTCTCAGGAGTTGTTAAAAGGAGAGTAAGTATTGGACCCACATTCATCAGGGGGACACAAACACAACTCCAAAAGGAATGTTAATGTTTCTCCGTATCTGCTGGATGTGTAAATAGGCAAGTGTCTGCTGTTCGCCATATCAACCTAATAAGGTGATAATATGTCAATGTTGCGTTTACAGCTTGTTGTACTGCCCCCAGGTGGCCATAAATAAATAAATGAATGCAGGTTTAAGTAGTAGTTTGAAACGCATCTAAAGAAGAAGGCTGGCATTATTCTATATTAAGATGAATTATAAGTCCCATGAACCAACACTATGCCCATTTCTTTATATTATCTGACTTTCCCAGCCTGTCTGTAGCTTTCAGTCCCAAGCCCATTGGTTCCTACTGAAGAAGTACATCTTTAAAACAATAATATATATCAATATTAAATATGTAAAAATATAGTTTAAATTGTATATTATTTTTCATAAAACTGCTGGGCACTGTAGATAAGCAGAAATTATCCCAAAAAGGAGTAAATAGTGTATTTGCAGGGAATTTTTTTAGCTGCGGATTAACACGTGGTTTGCCGGTGACTTTATGGCACAAAAAGTAAACTCCAAAATATGGTTCTAGTTGAGATGTAGAGAAGTTTTGGGTAACCTCAAGCTCACCCGGTAGAACGTGCTGCACCCCATGTAGGCTGAGTTCAGACCCGCGGCCCTTTGCTGCATGTCATCCCCTCTCTCTCTCTCTCTCTCTCTCTCTCTCTCTCGCTCGCTCTCTCTCTCTCTCTCTCTCTCTCTCTCTCTCTCTCTGTCTCTCTGTCTCTCTGTCTCTCTGTCTCTCTACCCCTTTCCTGTCTCTCTGTACTGTATAATAAAAATGAATAAAATAACTAAATAATAATCTTTAAAAAAAATATGTAGAGAAGTTTAAAATTTGGAGACGAGCTTTGAACTGTTTAACAACTTGTAATACAGAATATAACATAAAGTTGGTCAAAGGACCAGTCTGAGATATAACTTATTGTTTTGACAGATTCCCCTGCCCTGATGTTGTGATCTAAATCTTCAAATAATTCCTCATTCAGCATTTTCCCTGCCCCTGAGGTTTATAGTTTAATTCATAAGACAGCTGAATTAAATTACATGAATCAAAACTTAGATGTGCCCAGAAGACTAAGTGGTCTTACAATCTGAAATATGGTCAAACATCCACTATATTACCGAGCCCATGTTTATGGTAATGATGAACATTGATGTGTTTTTAAATACTTTTTGGTCGAAGAATGGAGGTCAATGGCACATAGCAATAAGATATATATACAGTTTTTGGCTACAAGGGCAACTGATCCTACTCCTGAAAACTCATCACTTGAAAAGAACAAAGAAGCTTCCATCATAACACTGTCATTCCTTCAGATCCCTGCTATTATAAAGCCATTATACAACATGTATAAAAAGAAAAGCAAAAAGAAGCCACCTTTTAGCGTAAATGACATCTCCTCATTATGTGTGACTTGATCACCCCTCCCACTTCTTACCTGAGTCCTTCTCAAAGAAAAGACAGCAGTGAGTCTGTAGTAGCCATGGTAACACCTGTGACAGATGAAAAGATGGATGACAGATATAGTACAATACAGCTGAGTCACTCCAAGCACACACACACACACACACACACACACACACACACACACACACACACACACACACACGAACACACACACACACACACACACACACACACACACACACAGACTGAATGGAGGGGAGCAGCACAATAGGAACGTGTGGGCATTTACAGACAGAAGAAACTTGAGGAAGAAACTGTGGGTCCCCTGCATTCACAATGGATTCAATGGCACCTCCACCCTCCCTCCACCTCCAAACACATATACTCTAATTCTCACAACACCTCCTCACCCACACACCATGCATCATCCAGTGATTGATTGGTGCAGGAAACACCCTACAAGTGCAAAAAAAAAAAATCATTCAGCGAGTGACTCATCCATGCACTGCAGAACTTTCTATCATTTACACTTCTATCAGTCTGACCAGGTGCGACACGCTGGATTCACCTGGCTGGTCAGGACCCCCAAACCTCCATCAGACCTGGTGCACTTGAGATAACAACAACAGGCTTTACTGCAGGCTTGGTTCATGCACAAACACGACACCGTTCATCTTCCCTCATACCTTGTTCAGCGCTGACATCTTCCTCCTCAGAGAAGGTCACTTCTTCTTCGATAGTACACGGGCGGTTAATAAGTGAAAGGCGATCATGTCTCCTGGATGCCGTGAAAATGTTCATTGCGTTGTTCGTTAGAAACAGCTGCGACAGAGCGGCCGTAGTTTCCCATGATGACGGCGGCTTGTATGTGTTTTCTTGTCCGACGCAAGTCCTGATGTAGCGGCAGACTTCATTCTCTGGAGATGAATTATAATGCACTGATGTTGTTGTGGTCACTGATAGCACAGCTCCGCTTATGAAGGCAGCCAATATCAGACGCCATTTTTACGAAGTATGCACCTACAGTATAGCCTACTTATATTGATAATAAATAATAAACAGACTAACGTTACACGTACTGTAACTTCTCAACAGCCTAACATACAAAGTTAAGAAGAAAAACGTATTAAAAAGTAAAAGCATTCTTTTGAATCGATGCCAGCCTACATTAAATAAGCATGACGTAGCCTACACAATTCAAAGTGAATTGGTGAATAATAATAATAATAATAATAATAATAATAATAAACGTGGCTTTTACAATGGAAAACAAAAAGTTCCAGTTTAGTGTAGTTTGTGAAGGCTATAAATAAAATGTCCTAAATATTACATCACTGCATCTATATTAGCCTACTTCAGACCTACACATATGAGCTAAACTTACAGACAGAAAATAACACACATAGGTTTCATGTCCTTTACTCTCTGTTTATTTTTATTTTCTTATTCAATATTACTAACTGAATTTACATTGTACTTTTAATTATCAAAGTAAAAATTGCTTTACAGTAAAACAAGGAATAAAATCCACAACGAAAAAGTATAATTAAAACATATGTAATAATTCAAAATTAGTTAAGAGCAGGTTATTATTAGTTTTAAGAAGGGATTTAAAGGTGGATACTGACTTTGCATGTGCTGCCTGATGATTAAAATAACTGACATTTTACCCCGTGAAGATCTTATTGAAATAATTTGTAATATTTAAAGGATGTCCTTCAACAACTACTGTTGACCCAAGTGTCCTTGCACTTTACTCCAGCAGAGCTTCATGACAAGCCAGTGTCTCACTGCTGTGTCACTGGGCAGCTGCTGTGGGGTTTGTTATCAGCAGTGTACTGGTAAAGTACAAGCTCAGTGTGTATTTCTTTAAAAAATAGTTCTCATAATTGACATCCAGACTGGGACAGTCTTCTCCAACACACCCTAATCTAATGTACCTCTCTTTGTCTCCTAGAGAAGACATCAGCCCAGAACTTACAAAAGTTCCTTCTCATCTTCCTCAAGCTTGATAATTATAAAAAATTATCTTTTAATATTTGCTTATCTAAAGGGAAGTTTGCAGAAAAATAAAGTTTTGTTTCAAAGTGCCTTAAGCTTTGGAGCCAATGTTTATGGTAATTAAAATGAGTGGGATAAGTGTGAAGAAATCTGGTGAGATTGAGTTGTGATGCTAAGAAACTGATCTTTGCAGTGTGGTGTACAGGAAAGGTCACTGAGAAACCATGGGTACAGTGCATAAAACAGCCAGAAGCAAAAGAAACTGCCTGAATCGCTAAAGCTTTGCTCACACTGCAGACACAAATAGATTGTACACAGTAAAAATCAATCAGTCCTTATAACATTACTCTAACAATGATTACAACCTTTCGCAACAAGAAAACTTACACACAGTGTTCACTGCTCAGTCAAAATGTCTCTGCAAGTACATTTTAGTTAAATGGAATGAAAATGATTTGTGTCTGGAAGGTAGAAGAAAGAAAATCAGAAGTCTGAGACACTGCAGCATATGTTGAAAATTGACAATAATGATAGTATACACATTTTGCATAAATAGGAAAACAAACTCCCAAAACACTGTTATTGTGTATGAAGCTTACATAACTCACAGAAAGTTGACCCTTCACAAACATTTTGAAGTGTTTCGTTAAGTGTTATTTCTACTGTATGCAGTAGAAAAATTGACCAAACTCCCCATAGACCCACTGTCTAAGAATAATAAAGAAATAAAGAAAATACTGTGAAAGAGTTAGGGGAAAAGCTCAAACTCCACCTTTTTGAATGATCACAGTGCATACTTAAACTAAGTAACTTCATGCAAGAATTAAGACAACATAAACTTTACATTTTTTCTTTGTGAATTATACTTAATATACTTAATAGTTCTTTTACTTTACTGAAATAATTAAACAGACAGTGGAAAACCAAACGTTATTGCCTTTCATTATTCCTGTCAGTACTAGGTTTTGGTCACTGGAGGGCGCCAGAGACAATCTTCTTCACCGTGCTCTGTCCATGGTGCTGAAACATTTAAAGGTAGCCTACTCGACACTAAACTCTACATAGCAGCCTCACTCTGGCTCTCTCCATTGTGCTGAAACAGTCCAGACTTTCTTACTGTTGATTTTTATTTCAACTGAACACACCCACACACACACAGACACAGTCAGTGGTGGAATGTACCTATGGTAAGTACATTTACTCGCGACTAAGTACTGTACTTAAGTGCAGTTTTGAGGTATTTCTATTTTATCCTACTGTATTATATGGCCTACTCCATTATGTACTACATGTTGGAAGCCAATATTTGTGCTTTCTACCTTACTACATTTATTTTAAAGCTTCCGTTACTTTTCAAATACAAACTAATAATGTATGATTCATTATTATGGATTAAAATACTAATTTTAAGTAAAAGATCTTCTTCCACCACTAAATAAAGTCGTTTTTACTGCACCAATTTAATGTGTTTGTATTCAAATTCTATTGGTCCGAATATGACATGACCAAGACCTTATCTGAATTTTTTTCTTGCTTCTTTGGCAACTTGAATTACACTACTATCGTCTCTCCACTATTACAGTTCCCCCCACATATAGCATTCCTCCATCCTCTTTGTCTTTGTCCTACACTTTTTCATCCGATGACTCATCCAGCAGTTCTGCTGCCACTACTATGCTGTCTGTAGCAATGTGACATTACTGTGTGATGTGTCAAATGAACCAAAAGACAAACACAAGGAAAATGTGGCTCAGGAAAGATTTAAACTTATACTTTATATTTCACTTGTTTTCTTCACATTAGTTGACATCTGTCCTGTCAGTCTCATCTGCAATGTGGATAAATTCCTTTGAATTGTGACGTTAAATATACCCTAACTCTTTATACAAAAAAACACCTGTTAGTCTCATGTCCTGTGTGAGTTAATTGGTTTAAAGGTTGGTATAATTGCTTGTTTGATTCTGCCATTGAATTTAGGTTTCCATTTAAAGTATCATTATTGGAAATATTTGTTCTGGCTGACACAAACTAGAAAACAGAGAGGATATCTATTAGTCTTAGTGATGCTCGTCAGCCTGTGAGTACAAAACATAATAAGGGTATTCAGTACAGTTATCTTATTTCCACTCCATAATACAATGACTATGCTTTGCATTCAATAGTCAACATGGCATGCAATAGTGGTACAGTTAGAGCTCCCCTCATGCTGACCAATATGGACCAGTACGAAACAGGTGCACCCACTGGAACCTCTTCAATGACACTTGGAAATCCCAGTTCAGACTCCAACTTTTGGACCTGCTTACCTGGATTAGCAAAGTCATACCTGCTAAAGATTACTTGAATTGTTTGGTTGTTTTTTCTTTCACATCTTATGTGCTTTGACAGCTGCTATGAGACGTAACACACCTGAAGCTCTCGGCCTAATCTGTTAGCTGCGTGCCACCACACCTGCATTTAAAGATAATTAGCCTCCAGGTGTGACTGCTTCCTCGCGCTGCTTTCCCGCCGCTCTTTTTCTCAGCAGAAAAAACATTTTATTAAATATACGTCACATTATTTATTGTTTTGAATCGTTATTTTGTGTGAAAACATTTTCCAAACATGCATGATGACATTAACAACACTCATGTCGTCAATCCAACGTGCAGCTGCGCAACCAGTTTGTTTCTGCCTCCTTCTCTTTTTGTCGCATTGGATTTAAAGGAGAAGCAGAGTTTGATATTATTGGGAATTGGACTCAAGTTATAGATGGTGGCTGCCTTTCTGCAGCTGTGTGGTGACTATTGGATATCTGGAAACAGGATTGTTACAGTAACTTGAACAGTGTCCTTCGGGGGATTTGGGAGACGGGACGCAGAAAACGCCGACAGGGAGGTCTAGACACTCGGAGAAGAAACCCGCCGGACAGCCGGGGACCAAACTGGAAGGCGTCCAGCTGGCAGGTTGAGCAGGTAGGATCAATGAAACTGGAAGGTTACGGTGTGTGCAGTGTCGTTGGTTGGATGCAACGTATGTCACGGTAAGAATAGTTTGACAAAATAACATCACCCGCCCCGATAGGGATTGTTCTTTTTGGAGAGAAAAAAACGTGGCTCCTTGGAAGCGGGGATATGTAGCACAGCAAGACAAGTTTACACATTGATATAAATTACTCGTTAATACGGCATACAATTCACTTGCAACACCTTGATTGATTAGTCTTGGTTTTTAGAGTTAGTTCCCTTGGTAGCTTCATACCACGTAAAATGTTTTACGGAGGCCAGTAGTCAGCAGATGGACTCAGTGGTAAAAAAACAGAAAAAATAGATTATTTTGAAATGTAATGCGTCATAGGAAATCATGTGCATACCGAATTCCCCTCGGGATAGCAACATCTTCCTGAGGTTAGTTATGACGTTTAATGTATGTGTCTTTTCTCAATAACCACGGCAACCTTAAATTACTAGATTATTTAATGAGGTTTTGTTTTGTTTTTTTGTAGGGGAATCGGCCATGTGTTACAAATGATATAATGCCACAACACTGCAGAAGAGCCAGTGTATAATTGTTAAAAAGGATGTTATCATTTTAACAGAACCGTGGCTTATTTTTTTTATCAACATATTTGTTACTTTATGTCAAATGTATGTAAAAGCTGTTTAACTGTCAGCCCTTAAATCTTGAGTAGGCCTTAAAAACATCTGACAGAGCATTGTGGGGTGGTCAACCAAAACTGCAGACAGTGACTGTTGTAGGCTACTGTCCAAATGGTATAGTAGAAGTATGTTCTATAAGAAACAGTAATCTTATAGAAACCCAGCTGCCATGTTAGGGAGATGTTTGGGCTCCAAGCTTAGAAGATTCTGCACTAAATATTTCCTGAGTAAAAGTCTTGTGAGGCTCTATCTTGACATGTTTCACTCCTTTCGTTCTGCTGATCAAGAGTTCAGTAGTGAGTCATATTCATGAAATATTTATCTTCATTCCCTCCTGTCCAGACAGCAGTGGGCCTCACAAAACAGAGGATGCAGTGAAGGACACTGGCCTATCCAGATACCCACCCCTGCTGGATCATGGGTAACCAGACTGGCAGAGACAACCATGGCACTACAGGTACCTGAGGACAAAGGCAAACAATGGCTGATTTTTATTTCTTATTTTATATATATATATACACTTTTCGAAATCTAGGTGATTGAGAATAAATGTTTAAGTTTCTGCACTGCTCATGGCCAGTTTTCTCACACATGCTCGAATTTACACCTTCTGGTTATTATATGTAAGACAGACCTTTTTGAGGGAATATTTTCTTCCTGGTTTCAAGACAGAAAGTGAAAATAAACTAGTTTGCAATCAGAACTTTGTAAAACGATTATTTTTGTGATGCTGAAGAGTAGCTAGAGCCTTTACACTGAGGAAGGCATCAGCTGAAACGTTTGTACTTGTTACTCTTCTACATTACAAAAGAATGAAAATGCAAAAATCATACATACAGAATATTGACAACTTCAGAATACTATTGTGTGAATCAGTTTATTTCAATTGGAATAGCAGATTTTACTGGCTTCAGCACAAACAATGGTGAGTGCAGTGATGTGTCATTACATCCCCCTAATTCTAAGAAAATGTAAAGACAAAGACCATTCAACATATGCTTTTGTTTACTTAAAGCACACTGATATAGTGCAAAGGCAGCACAAAGCATGTTCTGAACTGAAGCATGCCGATTAAGCAGGAATTAGACAATACTGATGGAAGAAAGCCGAAATGTTTAATTTTTGTGTAATTGTATACTCAAGGACAAGTTTACAAGGCTGAATCACAAAGTGGGGCTGCTGTAGAGGTGAGCATCACATGTCCACTGACTGACACTTTATAGATGTACCCTTTTGGTCTAAAAAACATTCTGTTGTCAGTTACTGTATGATCACAGAAACCTCTCTTGGCACACCGGAAGTGATGAATCAGAACTTTGCTGTGAAATAATACAAACTATATCCCAGAGGATGCAGAGAAAGTTAGAACGAGCAATGTCAGATCTTTCACCTCTCTCATGCCTTCAGTATCCTTCAGTTCAAAGCATCACTGTGCAGCTGTCATTTGGCTCGGCTAATGTGTGAAATTGCCCTGTGCAGCCTTCTTACTGAGGGCATTCATTCTCCCGCTTGCTCAGTTTAATTCTCACTTCCAGCTGTTTAAAATGCTGCCCCTTGTTTCCCTCTTTTGGCTGTCAGTATGCAGGAAGTAGGCTCAGGCTAGAGGATGAGAATAGCTCCAATGCTATAGCTGAGCAGACTACATCATGCTGCTGCCAAGGAAATGATGAGTCTGCAGAATCCTGCAGCACAACACAAGGACAAGGAGGGGAAGCATGAAAAGATCTGAGTTGAATAAGGTGGAGATCCTTGTAGCCTGCCGAAATCTGTTTATAACAAGTGTGCAGCACCATAAACGGCATACTGCCAACAACATAAAAATCACAAAGCTTATTTTTCACTGACCGGTGACACTTGAGATGATATTTCAGGATACAGAAGCCAAGCCAAACTGCTTTTAAAAAAAAAAAAAAAAAAAAAAAAAAAAATCACCACTCTAAACTCCTTTTTAAAAATGTTTTTCAGAGGCCCTGATGATGAATGTAATCGCTTTGTGGTGGCAGTGAGAGCAGCTGTGAGATAGTAGATCAGGGTAAAATCGCCTCTCCTCCTGGATCTTGCCACATTGGGGAACAGTGTGAGTGTTTTCCTGCCAAGACACTGGCAGCATAGGCTTTTTGCTGCATCAGTGAGCCCAGGACAGTAAATAAGGGAGCAGTGCTTACATCTGCAACGAGGAAAAGAAGAGGGGGGCTTTGCATTCAGCAGACTTTTTTTTTTTTTTTTTTAACTTAGATGATTTTAAGCTCAGGACAGTCATTTTTTTTCTCTTTTATCTCTCTGATGTTCTTTTGCTCCCCATCTGTTTTACAATTTATTTCCCTCGATTAGGTTCTCCTTTAGATTTCTTCCACACAGCTCCAACCACGCCCTCAGAGGCAGAGCTGACTGCCATGGCCTTATCCTCTGCAGCTTCCTCCAGTAAGGCACAGACGCCATCACCAGCCGGCAGCACCACTCCCTCCACAATCTCTCCATTCACAGACTGGACACAGAAACTGCCTGCTCCCACAGAATGGGCTGTGATAAGCATAGACAGCATCACCTCAGAGACAAATGTGAGCGATGTAGCAGTGAGGCATGGGAAGGCAGCGGGCAGCCCGACGTCCCTGCCTCCATCCAGAGGATCACCTTCAGAGCAGAGCTGGCTGGAGCGGGATAGTGGACTGGAGCCGCAGGCTGCAGCAGAGAGAGCCGGAGAGGAGATGACCCTGGTTTTACTTAGTCTGATAGAGCACTACAGGGCCTCGCTAGGCCTGACCCCCAACACAGATGTTACCACAGGAGCAGTAGGTAGGTCCTCCATCTTTACTGTTTTGTTTTCTTAGACACTTTTAAGTAAACTGTTGCTGACCTCTGTTTGTGATCAGAAAAAAATGCAAAATGTGTCTCTGCCTTTTTACTTAAAGTAAATTGTGCTAACAAATATGAACAAGTCTTGAAAGTCTTGTCTTGCTTACAGATTATTGATAACTTAGAAAAACTTGAATTGAAAACTGTAGCTGTGATTCTTTGCATTTACTTAAATTCATCTGATTTAGTAATGCAACAAGGATGCTGATGTTTTTGCACTACTGAATTAATGCAGCAGATGGATGAAGTAAATTGACAAGGTAGGAGGAAAAAATTTAGAGAGGATCTACAGTGATGTAGTATTTGCTTGCAAATAAAAGAAGAAATGGTCAAACCCTGGTATTCTTACCCTAACCTTAACTAATCTCACTTCTCATGCCCAAACCTTACCAACAAACGCAATGAGTACTAGCCAATGAGAGGCAGGTCCTGCCATCACCCGTCTCTCCGGACCATCCATTCTAGCATCATCCTGTTTTATTCAAGATTTCATAAAAGTGTGCTATATGTTGGTCTTGAGTAAATAACGAATGAATGACCTATCCTAATTGCAGTTGTCAGACTTTTAAATCTATTTTCATTCAACCTTGTGTGCTTTTTATGTTAAACTTGTTTTTCAGAGCTGCTCAGGCACTTGATAACAGAGAGAGAGGAGCTGGTTGAGGAGGTAGACACACTGAGGGAGACACTCAGGGTGAGTTGGCACTGCAGGTCACATGACACCCTTAGGCCTGAATCTCACAAACATTTATTTGCTGTGCAATGGAGACGCAACTTTTTAGACAAAGGAATTTGGAATTTTTGCCTTATAACTATCTATAAATGTGACATCACTATACCATTCATTTCCAAATAGCCAAGGTTGTGGTCAAAAGGTTACATAAATTACTCGCCTTAGAGTACTTGAAATTAAACAAATATTCAAATGTTAAGAGATCAAAGGCACCAGTAATATCCAGGACTCTAGAGCACACCAAAAACTACATCGACAACTTTCAGCTTTTAAATTCAGATCAGTGTTTGTTTTCCATTTGTTTTTCCTTCTTTTGTCCTTCCATGGCAGACAGAGAGGTTGGAGTGGCATCAGTTCCAGTGTGACTTGCAGGTTGCGGTGTCTGTGGCCGACCGGCTGCGGGTCGAGTCGGAGCAGGCTCTGGGTTTGCTCCAGGAGAGCCACAGGGCCGTGGAGGAGCAGCTGGCTCAGGCCCTCAGCAGACAGCAGGAAAAGGACGGAGAGCTGGAGAGTCTGAGGGTTGAGCACAGAGACATCTGCTGTAAACTGACTGAACTCACCCTGCAGCAGCAGCAGGAGCGAGCCGAGCTGGACACTCTGAGGAACGCATGCAGGGTGAAAGACACAACCGATTGGGATGAACAGGCAGAGAGACAAGACTCTGAGGGGAAGCAGCAGCAGGAGGAAATACAGGAGGTGTTGGAGGAAAAACCCAGGGAAGTTGAAGCCGACACTGAAGCTAAAAATGTTGAAAAGCAAGAGGATGAGAATGAAACAAATCAAGAGGTGGATGTTCAAGTTGCGGGTCATGATCCTGAGGAGGCAAATGGATCAGGGAGCGTGCTGCTGACAGGGAAAGGGGTGGCAGAGGGATACATTCGTAGTTTGGCTGTGCTGGAGAAGAAAGTGAGAGATCCAAGGAGGATTGTGATGCTGTCTGAAAGATCTTGGTGAGTCTACGTGAACACTCACAACACATTCACCCCTGTTTACAGAAGACCGTATTTTAAAACATGCAAAAATTTCTTTTAGGAGTCTCTCTCGTCTCCCACTCCCAACTGATTCCTCCAGCCAAAATGGGACCTCAAAAAACACTAGCACAACACTGCCGCTATGCAAGGTACAACACTCGTTGAATTGATATGAAAATGTTCTTTAAACTATCATGATTATATGGATGGATATCTGGGGAAACACTAATATTATTGTGGGATCACATTAGGCATTTGTAAAATCAGTCTCTAAACCTTTCCAGAAAGAAGAGCCACCAAAACGGAGAAGGATGGACCGCATTTTACAGCGGCAGGACAGCTGGTCCAGCTTTTACCCAGGTAAGTTTAAACCTACAGCACCAAACCACCTTTATGTTCTTTTAGACCGCTTAGGAAGTGTACAGTCGTATGACCATGGCTGCATTTTTGTATCGCAGGAAAGCAGGATGAGGAACAAAGCTCAGATTCCATCAAGTAAGTAACCATTAGGCCCTTCTTCTTTATTGATATTGACAGCTCAACAGACATTGAAGTCTGTGTGTAAAAGAGATGGAAAGGCTGATAAATGTTTACCATGAATGAGTCAAATCAACCATGAAATCACATTTAATCACAAGCTCCGTTTGAACCTTTTGCACATTTGAATCTGCAGAAAGAAGCACTTGCTCTATTCTTTAATCTCCTTATATGTGGTTTAATGCTTTGCTGTATAATTAGGTAGCAAATTAAGTTATTCTTAAAACTGTAATGAAAGATTTTCTTGCCTTCCCAGACCTCAGGATGGTTTCAGTGCTCTGCTGAGGCGTCATGGCGGCTCCAGGAGAAACTCCTTGCTGCGCTGGTGCCAGAATCGTACCCAAGGTTATAAGGTAAGACAGCAGGATGTCACCATTATTGAAATATTTTGAAATTCGTCACAATCTGTAAAGATTAAGAGGAATTCAGGCTGGGCAACAAAAATACCCTTTTACCAGTTATATTTTGTCTTCATCAAGTATGTTTTGTGGCAGAATATTGAGATCACAAACTTCAGCAGCAGCTGGGAGGACGGCTTGGCATTCTGCGCTGTTTATCACACGTATTTACCAACTCACATCCCGTACGACACCCTCAACCGAGCAGACAAGGTAAAACCATTGCTGTTGGTTCTCAAAACAAAGGAAACGCATGCTATGAGCAGATTGTTTTAATCATTTTATTTACAAAGACTTTTGACTTAAGCACAAGTCTCAAAAGCTTTTACAGAGACAGAAAAGAAGAAAAAAAAAACATATCAGATATCAAGTTACAAATACTGATCTCTACACTCATAAAACTAGCATACCGGTTAACAATCAAGTCTAAATTTGTGTACTACAGAAAGTCACTCCTGTGAAAGAACCAAAAATCTCTTGTACTCACTTTATTAAACACGACAAAGGTCTGAGGACCAAAATATCGTTAATAAAGCAAGTAGAAGTGGTCGACAGTGTACTGGATTTTTTTGGTTCTTTTACAAGAATCCATGACTATAAGGTATGTCTGTAAAACTGTGCACCTGATGATGTAACGGCTGCTTCTGACTCAAATGTTTTTACAGAAGGAAAATCTGGACCTTGCTTTTAAGACAGGAGAGGGCGTGGGAATTACAGCCACACTTGTGAGACATTTTTCTCAACACATTTGTAAAGAACAATTGTGCAACTTAAACAGCTGTGTCCACTGGTCGTATAATCTTATCTTTACATGTTAACTGTGTGACAGACAGTGGAGGAGATGCTGAAGGCAGATGGGCCGGACTGGCAGAGGGTCCTGGGTTATGTCGAAAGCGTTTTCCGCCACTTTGAGATGTGACGTTGTTTCCTATCGTCTTGTTATTGTGCCTGGTTCGATCATTGTGACTGAAGGACTGAGACTGTTCCCCACAAGAAGGAGCTCTACTCATAATGAACCCAGAATAGCCAGGATTTAAAATGTGTGGGCAATATTAGACCTTGACGGGATTTTATGTATCAATACAATGTCCTTCACACAGAAATGACCCAGATGGGTACTAAACTTTGCAGTATTTTTAATTTTCTACATACAGTTCACACTATTCAGATCCAAATAGCTACCGGGTGATGATGCACAAGACACCAAAAGATTTGTCACTTTCTTTTTTTTTCTTTTTAAGTACAGGAATATGAACACCTGCTCATCAATTACTTTTAATTTTGTTACTGGGTGCTGGGTGCACTGGTTTTGCACTGTTTTCCTTTTCAAAAAATGAGCACTTTGATTGTCAATTTGTGTTATTGTTATATTTTTGTGTTTAAGTGGATGATTTCAGAATCTGGGGCATTTTTAAGTTTTATTTATCTTGACTAAGAGTTATTTTTATCATCAACCTCTGTTATACAATGTCATCATGTCTGCATGCACCCAAACCTAAAACCACAAAACAAAGAAAGGGGCAGACATGAATGCAGATGTTATGTTAGAAAAGTGATGTTTTAACCTAAAATGCTACAGTTACCCGTCTAAGGGAAGTTGCCTTTTGAAGAAAAGTATATATGAAAATGTGTGTAAAGCGCTTCAGTATTTCTAACATGGTAAACATATGACGATGTTGTTGCCAAAGCACTATTGCAATAATAAAGTTATGTATAAGGAAGTCATTTTCCCCCTACATTTTCTCTATTAATACCACACAGATTCACAGAAAAATGTTTAATATATAACAAAAGAATGGCATTTGATACATCTGACAGCATATAAAAATGGTATAATAAAAATTATTTAAAAAACAAACAAAAGATGGTAAAAGGCCCTGAACACCCACACAGGTTTTTTGTTTTAGTTAATCTGGCTGATTGGACCTCTTCCCAGGATTGTGTGTATAGAATTATGGACATCTTCCTGAGTCTCCTGTTAGTGTTGTTGCACCTGATATGGCAGCTTTATCCTTCTTATTGGTAGAAAAGATTTGTGATCTAATAAATAAAATCTGAGCTCTGGCCCAACTTCCACCTGAGCAGAGGTCTGATCAGCCAGAATAACTGAAATCACTTGTATGGGTGTTCAGAGGCTTTAAAGGAAAGGTGTATAAGGTTCAGTAACATAAGAAAATGGTCATAATGTAACCTTGTAACAAATAAATACTGAAACATTTAAAAAGCAATAATTTAACAGTTTAGCAAGGATGTTTTAAATGAAACCTTAATGTAGCTAAGGCATGAGTTTCATCTTTGTTGGAACGTATTAGTGTATTGAGTAAGAGAGTTCTCAAGAAAAGTAGATGATAGACAAGATCGCAGTATGTTCATGTTGATCCAAAGCATTAGATGAAAGTAACCTTGCAGTTGACTATTGACTGAAGAAGCCCTATGAAGCTGGAATGGCGCCTCCTATAGGTGGTGTTGACAGTGGTGGCAGGAGGAGAGACTTCAGTTTAACTGACATGGCTGCAATCTCAGGGTCTTGAGTTTCATACATCTTCACCAATCTGGCAAATTTTAGGACACCTGAAAGTGAAGCAGAGCCAAGATCAATGTGATCAAATGTGTCATCTACTCTGAAGGACATGCAGTCTTTGTGAGTACAGTACCTAAATATCTACATATGTTTTGATAAAATGTGAAATTATTGTGGGTTGTTTTGTCACTTGTCCGATATTCATACACAAACATTTACAGTAATGTATTAATTTCACTCAGCTTGAACAGATTGGGTCATTTAACTGTACAATAACCAAATCCCAGACAATATTAACTTTCAAATCATGACATCAATGTTATATCAATATATGGCTGAACTCTAGTGAATAACATAAATTCTACATACATTCTAGAGTTCCTAGAAGTTCAAATCTATGGCACGATATTCCCCTTTAGATGATGGCGCTATAAGGTCCTTTCTGCATGACACATCAGTGTTTTCTAGCCCTAAAGTAAATCTCGACGTTAGGCCTAGAATTTAATGCTGCCTTATGCTTACCTTCTCCTTCATTGTTGAAGCCGTAAGCTTTGATAACCTCTTGTTGAATCTGGGTGGCAACAGGCAGCACAAGCTGCAGCATTTTGCCCATGTCGTTGCAGGAACTTTCTCGAGCCTCCTCCATCCTTGCAGCGTTTTCTGGTACTGAGAAGGCCTGGATCACCTCACTCAGTACCACTGTGGAAGAAACAAACAAAACATCAGTAGCTGCTCCACTTCTACAGCATGTATGTTAACTGCAAAGCAAGTAGATTTCTTTTATGTAGCATGTAAAGACAGGATCTTGGAAATACAAGTTAACTCAATGTGCTTCAAAGGCACACGCAACAACCCCACAGACACAAACATACATCAGACAGTTTGACATGCCGTTTGTCCAATATTTATTCAGCAATAATGATGTGGGGCACATAAGAAAGACCAGAAAAGCTAGAAAATGTAAACTTAACACAATATAAACAGTTCTCCTCACCTCTGGTCTGCTCAACAGTGAGGGTGGGCTGCTGTGCTGGAGCTGAGGCCATGTCTGGAGAGAAAAGAGAACAACATGTAGGCTACATATGAACAGAAAGTAAAACTAGATGGAAGATGAAAATGAAGTCACCTTAGTTATAGAGCTACAGGTATTAGTTGATTAGTCGATCGAAATTAATCAATTCATCTATTTTGATAATTAATCGTTTCAGTCGTTTTTTTAAGCAAACCTGCCAAATCACAAGTCTTCGCTCTTCACTGTGATGATTTTTGCTGCTTTTCTCTGCTCTTCATCATTGTATACTGAATTTATTTGGAAAAACAAGCAATCTGAAGATGTCATCTTAGGCATTGATATTAATGGCCATTTTTTTTACTGATACAATAATATTTAATTCATAAATATCACTGGTAGCTATATCCAACACTGATGATCTATAGACACGGATGCTGTGTAACAATACAATCTATCTTATCTTAGTTCTAACGTTATAATGAATGTTAGAATGATGTTGTAAGACAGTGTGGTCTTTTAGGTAGCTAGCTAAGTTAACGTTAGTTGTTGGAATTACGTTAAAAGGTCCTAAACTTGAATGCTAGAAACCTGCTGTAAGATGATGCTATCTATCTATGTATCGTTTAAGTCTCACTAAAGTTAGTTAACCGAACTAACGTTAACTAGCTAGCTAGCTAGTCTTCCACAATGACAACATAAAGAACATTTTGGTTGTGCTGATGAGCTGGACGTTGGTTCAATGTCTGAACCATTGGCCGTTTGTTCTCTCTATCGATATCTTTGACTGTAACGTTAGCTTAGCTAAGGTTACCAACAGCTAAAACACATATATTCACGACAGGATTAACCACTAAACATTAAAGTGTAGAGGTTTGAAAACTCACCACTAATGAGAAAAAAACACAACCTAGCTTGTAGCAGACCTGTGGAAATCAGCCAATCAACTGGAAAACGACGCATTCTACGACAATTGAAAGCTTTTTGCGACACGACTTCCTTCTTTCAGATAGACGCGGAAGTAAAAAGGTAAACAAACGTCTCGCTAAGTATAGCATAATGAAATATTTCTAAAATGGTTTTAAAGTTGATGTTAAAGTGAATGACAGTCAACGTAATTGCAGTTGATATTATGTTAAGCTTTGTTGAAGCAACGCTGATATAAAGAAGTTTAAGTAAATGAGTTGTACTAGCGGCTCTTTTGCCACGTACACCTCATAATAATAACGTCAGTGTAAAGGAGCTGCTTGGGTTGATCGATGGAGCAGAAGCTGGCAGAGTTCAGAGCCAGACGACAGGCTGAAAATACTGTGAAAAAGGATAAGAGTGCTGGTCCACAGTGCAGTGCAGCGGACACAGCTGATCAGACAGAAACAACACCAACAACTGACAGTCAACAGACAGAAGACATCAGAGCTTTAAGTCAGAGCTCTCCAAGGAAGGTAAGACATCACTCAGTTTATCACGTGACAGCTGGATTTCTGTTTGAACAGGTCACAAGATCATTAACTTTCTGATTAAATGTTTTCTGAATTATTACTGATCAATCATTACTGCTGTTCACTGCAGTTGTGACACATCTAAGACTTTTATTTTATTTATGGAGCTACAGAAAATACTAGATCTAAGAGATAACATACAAAACACACGTCCCAAAGTTGTTAAAAGACACAAAATATGTAACCAACTAACCAATAATTTCATCATTGATTAATATGTCCATTATGATAATTTGTTTTTCATTTAATTATTATTTGTTCTATAAAATGTCCAATGCCCATCATAACTACCCAGAACCCAAAGTAATATCTTCAGATTGCTTGTTTTTGTCTGACAACACCCCAAAACCCAAATGTATTAAATTTACAGTAATATAACACATATAAAATTAGAAAACCCTCATATTTAACCTAAGCTGTACATTTGACATCAATTCAGTAATTAACTGTTCCAGCTTTACATGTAACATTAGATTACACAATAACATCGTTAAATGCCAATGTATATCAGTAGCTACTAACTGAACCAGAAAAATATATCCACAATGAATCCTGGTAAAAACAAAGTAAGGTCAAATGTAATCAATAACCAATCACGTCACTCAATAATACTCTAAAAGTCCCTCTTGTTTCGAACAACTTGATATTTAATGGAAGGTTAACTTCCACAGTACAGCATCTGACTCCATTATTTATGGACTGCATAGACCAGTGAGTGATTGATGCAGTGCTTCTGGAGAGTTCTTCTCAATACTAGTCGGTCTATAATGGGTGTAGTTTGAAATGTATCGGACTACAGTACTCGAGCGAGTAACAAGTCCTTTGCTCTTAACTGAAAACGCCTATAATCTCCTTTCATGTGGGCACCCAGTAGAGGGAGGCCTGTTTTGTGCCCAGACACACTGTAAGCAGTATGCCTGTGATGTTTAAATAAATGCTTATTGAGCTTATTGAACCTGCTGTTGTGTCTTCTCTGCTGCAGGACAGTAGTGATTGGCTGCTGGACAACGCTCTGGGAAGATGGCTGTCTTCGAGACAACTTGTCTTCTCAAACCTTACTTTGCTTAAAGTGCTGCTGTGGCTGGTGCTGCTCGGTCTGTTTGCTGAACTGGAGTTTGGCCTGCCTTTCTTCGTCATCTCCCTCTTCTACTGGCTCTATGAGGGACTCCGTAGCCCAGCTGACCGCGAGCCCGGAGAACTGAGCGCTTATTCTGTCTTTAATCCAGACTGTCAGCCTCTGCTGGGCTCTCTCACTGCAGAGCAGCTGGAGGGAGAGATGGGTTACAGACCTCTGGCCAACATATGAAGCGCTTGTGATTTGCACATTTGTATTAAATATTCAGATATTTTTGGTCTATCAAAAATGTTAACGTTATTCAAGAAAATACAGGGACTTACACAGTAGTAATTTCAATGTATTATTTCACACATTAAATTGAGATTGGTCTACTTACAGTTGCATTCCTTTTTCTGTTTCTTTTTTTAAGCAGTATAATAGTATCATCACTTAATGTTGTGGGAGAGGGATATGCCATATCAAAGTACCTCTTAGTGCACAATATAACAGATGACATTTTCCTTAAAATCTGTTTCATTTTGAACCTTTACTTCCATTTCCTGTATTGATCAATGTGGGTTTGGGCAGCAATCATTGACTGTAATATTAACAGTCTATGGCAGCAATACGCCACCGCAGTGTCCAGTCTGCCGTAAATCCAAAGAAGAAGAATGTGGGTTTAGTAGAAAATGTGGGAATGGTATTTAGGAGTGAAACAGATGGCTATATATATATATATATATATATATATATATATGTATATGTGTATGTATATATATATATATATATATATTATTGTATATATATATATATATATATATATATATGTATATATGTATATATATATGTGTATATATATATATATATATATATATATATGTATATATATATATATATATATGTATGTATATATATATATATATATATATATATATATATATATATATACATATATATATATATGTGTATGTGTGTATATATATATATATATATATATATATATATATATATATATATACATATATATATATATATGTATGTGTGTGTATATATATATATATATATATATATATATATATATATATATATATATATATATATATATGTGTATATATATATATGTGTATGTGTGTGTGTGGTTAAAAAGGAAAGTTAATCAAACAAAATGTATAGCAAGTATCTGTCCCCTTTACTAAAATGAAACTTGGACCCATAGACATATGGACCCACAGCGTGTATGAATAAATATTTCCTCCATAACAGCGAGAACAACTTTTATCGACAAAGCGTAAGCGAGCGAGATGCTTCACTCCCATCTACTTCCGCATTTGCTTAAAAGCCGTAGACTGCGCCGTTGACCCATGCAGATTGGATTTGTTTTTGTGTTT
Organism: Sander lucioperca; assembly: GCF_008315115.2. Lineage (NCBI taxonomy): Eukaryota > Metazoa > Chordata > Actinopteri > Perciformes > Percidae > Sander > Sander lucioperca. The sequence continues at coordinate 10,591,360 of NC_050191.1, forward strand.
AGCGAGGACCAAAAAGACCAACGCACCCTCGTTTTATTTATGATCACTAATATATTTGAGCCGTTGTTAGCGTCCTAGTAATTTGTGTTGAAAGTATCATTAGTTAAGTTAGCAGGTGTTACCGAATGTCAGGACAACCTATCTTGCTAGCTGCATTAGCTTACTCGTGGACGTATGAGCTCACTATTTGTGTGGGTAGTTAACTGTCTTGTCAATTCATTTCGGCTGTATTACCACCACCGTCATCATCAGTAAGTATTTAACACATATCACCACCACTTCTTTTCTACCTGATGGTTATTGATAGCTAATTAGCCGGACGAGCAGATGTTAGCTGCTCATTGCCTGTTTACAAGCTATTTTAACTAACGTTAGCTAGCCGAATTGCTGTAAAAATAAATACAAATCATACACATACGTTGTGTATGACAAAGCTCATTTTGTGAAGTGGTAAGGTGAATCCAGTCTTTGCCACTTGCTTTTCATTGTCCACTTTCTGTAAAGTATTCACAGAAGAGTCATATGTTTAAGTTTTAAGACGAATTGGGTCTGCAGATCAATCTATTGAAAGATATACTTTTGGACATAGTGCATGGTCATCATCTCACTTTCAGTGCTAACTCTAGAGGCTGTACATTTAGGTTTTGGTCATGATTTAGAACAGGGGTCACCAACACGGTGCCCGCGGGCACCAGGTAGCCCCCAAGGACCACATGAGTAGCCCTCAGGCCTGTTCTAAAAATTAAAATTGAATATTGACATTATCTGTTTCCCACCTTGTTAAGTCATTGTTGATAATTATTGTGAGAAATCATTAACGTAATCAGTGTCTTCACATAGATGAGTATCATTAATAATCATATATAACTAAAGGGAAACTGAGCAAATTTGTTATTTCAGAAGAGTGTATCAAACTGGTAGCCCTTCGTATGACTCAGTAACCATGAAGTAGCTCTCAGTTTCTAAAAGGTTGGTGACCCCTGATTTAGAATGTGTCCACTAACAACTGTCCAACAACTTTCTATCAGCAATGTCTGGAAGTCCTGCTGTGGTCATGCGGCTAGTGGCCTCTGCCCACACTGTGGCTGAAAAGGCTGGGGCCATTGTGAGGAAGGTCCTTCACAGTGGAGAACTTGGCATTGTGGAAAAGGTGGGAGTGGGAATTAATATTTGGCATATATATCTTGTCCCAGATGGACACATTAAACAACACTCATACTGACCTGCTGTGGATATTTAAGGCAATTTATAATACAGGGAATAGTCTGAAATGAATTGTTTTAATCCTTTCCTCCATGCTCCACTGCACAGACTGGAGCTAATGATCTGCAGACGCTGGCAGACAGACTGGCACAGCAGAGCATTTGTGCGTCACTGTCCAGACATTTCCCCAAAATCACCATCATTGGAGAAGAGGTGAGCACATTAGACTCTTTGTTTAGTGTGTTGTTAAAATTAGGTCCATAGACAAACACACCCATACAAGATTATTCTAGTATTTGGCTTTTTTTAGAAAGAGAGTGAAAGACTGATTATCATGTGTCTAACTTGTTTATTAGGAGCTTCCAGCTGAGGAGATAAAAGAAGATCTCATTGAGGGCGGCCACTCAGAGGAAATCCTCCAGAAGACGTGTCCAGCGGAATATAGCGGGCTGAAAGAGGAGGAGGTAACCATCAATAGTATCAGTTAGGGTTATCATAATTGTTATAAAGAGGAGCAGTACGGTTGTATATACATAAATGTACTTCTTCTGAGTGTTTTTTTTTTCTGAATATCAGCTAGTTGTGTGGGTTGATCCCCTCGATGGCACAAAGGAATATACTGAAGGTAAGCTCTTCACATATGCTTCTTTAAAAGATCTGCCTGTGGGTGTGTGTTAAGTGCAAATTCTTCAATGTATGCTGAGACATTATTGTGAGAAACTCACTGAACAAATACACTTAGCCCTAAGGTAACTCCACCCGCTTGTACATGCAGTAGCTACCACATTCTGGCTCTGCAACGTGTTATCACTGCATCCAAGCTAACCCTGAACCTTGTCTATTAGTCTTTTATTTTTAAAGTCAGCAGCAGCGTATGATGTAGTAGTAAGAAAAAGTAAATATAAAAGTGTAATTAAAGCTGTTATAATAATCATTTACTAGATAATAAAGGCACAGCATCACATCACTTTTTTTTTTTTACATAGGTACTATTGATAGGGTTGTGACATTTTTTAACTGATCAGGTAATAATTATACTGACTAATAGTGTAATATCATTATTAAGTATATTTTATTATTAGTTATTGTTAATAATAAGTTATGACACCTTGTAAAAATAAGTCAATGCGCTGCACAAAAAAAGTTTGCCATTGTAATGAAAAAATGAATGAGGTTGAGCCTCTGAGTGTATGACATTTATGTTATGTTACAAAGACAAAGTCTGTAGTTATTATTGTAGTTATTATTATTTTTATTTATTTAAGCAATATTTAGGTTAGTTAACTACTATGATAACAGTTTCAGATTTACTAGGGATGCCGATACTGACCTTATTAAGCTGATGGGGTATCGGACTGACGGGACAGTAACTCCATCAATGTCAATGCAGGTTTCTGCTATTGGTTACATTGATTCAGTCTCGTCGGACTGTTCACTCAGTTTTTAGGGCCGCAACAATCCCTTACATCATGTTACTTAACATAAAAGTGACAAATCTGTTTCAGTGTGGTACAGATTTAAAATTAGTGGGGAAAATAGATCACTGGTATCAGATCAGTACTCTGTATTGGTGGGTAGCAGAGTCCAAGTATTAGAATCTGGACAGAAAAAGTCTGATTTGTCCATCACTAAATATCATCAGTCAGCGCAGATTAACAATAGTGGTTAAACCGTTTACTTTAAAAATGTTTTTCTAAGCAACAAGCAGAAACAAGTATTTTCTGCGGACATTGTAGAATGTGATAAATGATTCATCCTTTCATTATATTCTGGCAGTGAACACAACCTCTTATGCTAGATAGCCTTTAATTGAAATATTTGTTATTTGGCTTTAAAATGTTTCCTGTGCACCGATTCGTTGGGTTGCTTTCTGGCTTTAAGCTCTCAGAGCTTCACTATTATTTACCCTTTTCTTTCACTTCTTTGTGTATCCTTGCTTCTGCTGTCTACCTGTGTGTGTCTCTCTTTCTCTCTCTCTGCTGACCCCAGCGTCGAGGTGTCACCATCACCAAACTGAGGCCCAGATACCAAACAAAGGGTCGGACACCTCTCGGCCTCACAGCACAGCTCTCTGTATGGAAACTGATAGAAAGATTAACCCTGGCAGTGTATAATATAGTTATTCTGCATCAACAAGGAAGCCTCACTATAACTTCCTGTCATTTTCTTTCTGTCTAGCATGTCATTTCCATAATGACACTTACATGTAGCTGACCACATCACAAATATTTGCTTATGACCTAAAGTGCATTAAAATTGATAGCATCAAATGGCTTCCAGCTAACATCCTGCTATTTTCGGATTAAAGGGCTCCTGGATAATGTGACAGTGCTTATTGGTATTGCATACGAAGGCAGAGCTATTGCAGGTGTCATCAACCAGCCTTTCTACAACTACCAGGTACAGAACAAACTAAATGAACTTGTAGCCGTGTCCTAACAGCTGTCACTGGTTAATTCAAACCTTTTCCTCGTCAGCTTGGAGCAGGAGCATCTTTAGGAAGAACCATGTGGGGAATGCTGGGATTGGGCGCTTTTGGATTTCAGCTGCAGGAAGTTCCAGGTGACAGACGCATCGTCACCACCACACGTTCCCATAGCAACAAGCTGGTAACAGACTGTGTAAACGCCATGGAGCCTCATGAAGTTATAAAAGTGGGGGGTGCTGGGAACAAGGTGAGGTGGATTCAGAGTTAACTGGGGTCTTGTGTAGGGATGACTTGTACACAAAGCAGCAAGCCTGGTCATGTTTCTGAAATAATTGAAAGCTAACTTTGAGCTAAAACTTGAACTTTTTCTACTCCTAACATCTGCCATCACAAGAATCTCTGAAAGCTTTAGATCAGTATGTGCTGGTAAAGCAGGGCCCTGTGTTTGTGGTATTAAGCATTTCTTTTTGTGAACATAAATCAGTGATGGTGTAAAAAAATCTAAACTAGACCAACACAAAGCATGTAAGCTATTTTTGCTGTTTTTTGGGGGAGGGGGGATTGGACATGTCAATGTTTAAAAACCTTATCCAGCACTTTGATGGAAAATGTATTATTTACTAAGTGACCTTATGCTGCAAATGTTAAATGCTTACTGTAGCTCAAAGCCTTTGTTTTGTCATTAACCCCAAACTGAATGGGGAGTCTGCTAAAGTGGACAGGGAACCTGGAGTCTCATGACAAGAGATAAAGATGTTTTATAGCTATAACACTACCAGTACATCAGTAAAAGAGCCTGTTGATGGTTTTTTTTAAACAAATCATCTCTCTGCAGATAATCCAGCTTGTTGAAGGAAAAGCTTCTGCTTATGTCTTCGCCAGTCCAGGGTGCAAGAAGTGGGACACCTGTGCTCCTGAAGCCATTCTGCATGCTGTTGGAGGTAAAAACCATCAATTCTGTTGCAGCAGGTGATGTTTTAAAACGCATACATGTGTCCCTGTACAAGCTATAAAAGGTTTTTAACCAGTATATTTTATGGTCATGCATCTATAGGTTAAAATTTAAGATTTCTGTGTCTAAATTATTTTTTTGTTCTCATCTGGTCCTTTTCTTGTGCAGGTAAACTGACTGACATGCATGGCAATGCATACTGCTATAATGCTAACGTAAAGCACATGAATTCTGCTGGCATTCTTGCTACGCTACGCAACCACGAGTACTACGTCAGCAGAGTACCACAGTCAGTGCTGCAAGCCCTCAAATCAGATTGAGGTCTGTCTCCATCAGAAATCACACTAATGTCCCTCCACAAATGCAGAAACCTTTTTGTGTCTGAAAATGTAATTAAAATCTGAACAAAAGAAGAACACGATCATATCAAAGTCACATTGAACATAGTGAACTAACATGTTTTTGTGTCATTGAGCATTACTCAACACTTAATTAACCAGAAACACACAGAGCAAGCTTAAGAGCACTTCCATTTATTTCACTCTTTTCAAACAAACTAACAAATCCCAGACGTCTTAACATACTGTTTCCAACTTGAAGACCAATAGATTTACAAGGCAAAAGGCAAGATTTAAATAAATAAAAAATACATTGGTCAAATGATTATTAAGGAGTTGGAAATGATTCACTTCATTCAATAACCGCTTAGTGGAAACACTATAATTTAACTAGCCAACAACAAACAAAATGCCATCGTCTTGCCTTGATAATTTTGACCTCTTTACAATGTCATGCGATGACTGGAAGTGCAACAATGTTTAGTATGTGAGAAGTCCACATCTACAACTGTGAAGATGAATATACTGGCAACTATTAATTCCATACTGTACGTCAATTTCTGCCGGGGTCTTCCTATTTCTTTCATTTACCTTCTTCTCTTGCACTGGCGTCTCTACTTTTCTACACACCTACTGTACTCACCAGACTAAAGGACATACTCAAAGTGCTCACTGGTTCCCACACTGAATTCACATCAGAATTGAAAATGAAACTGTTATGCCATTGCATTGCTGTTTTCCCATTTGTTTATACCAACAATGGAAATGCTGCTCTTTAACCAACACAAATGGTACTTCAGTGATGTGAGGGATTAAAAAGTTTGAGCTTGGTAACACTAATCTAATGTAGAGCATCTACTGTACATGAATGCCCTAGTAAAAAGGTACAGCATAGATTGGCTGTGTCCTTTTTAAAAGTTCAAATAGGCTTGAATGGCCTTTTGTTTATGCTTGCATATGGCAAGATTGTTGCATTATTTCCTGCACTTATATCATCAAAATCTTAAGATTTTATTGACATCTCTTTGGGGAGAAAAAAACATTCTTAAGTCATAGGGTAGTCAGCAATGTCTAACTTGCGATTCTTAAAGGAACAATTTGACATTTTGGGAAAATCGCTTACTTGCAGAGAGTTAGATGGGAAGATCAATTCACTAATTACCATGTCATAGCTTTGATTGTTTGTTTGCTCCGTACAAAACAAAAAGCGTTACGTGTTCATTAAAAAGCCAGTAGGTGAAGTTTGTTACCGTTAACTGAGCAAGGCTAACTGTTTCCCCCCCGTTTCCATTCTTTGTGCTAAGCTAAGTTAGCCAGTTGCTGGTGGTAGTTTACTATATGACAGACAGGAGAGTGGTGTTGACCTTCTCATTTAACTCTTTGCAAGAAAGCAAATAAGCATATTTCCCAAAATGTCATGCTATTCCTTTTAAGCCATGTACTACTTCAGCCAATGTATGGCAGTAATTCGGTTAATTACATGAACATTAGACAAATTAAGGTGAGACGAGAATCTATGGATTTTACATCAGTTAGGGCAAATAACCCGTCTCAATCTCACAAGCGTGCATGCATTCACAACATTACTATGGGAATTGTTTATGTGAAGGGAGAGAAGCATCTTTTCTGCCATTCCACAAGAGTTTGGTTTAAATATTGCTGAATGGAGTGAGTAGAAGAAGTGAGGACTGAGTTAATACCATGGCATCAAAAAAGAAATGGAAAAAATACCACTCACATGTTCATAAAAATACCCACAGAACAAGAAAAAAAACCACTCGTGGAGTTTTTGTTTACACATGAACAAGCTGACTGAGAGAAGCTGGAGTGTTTGAGGCAGCCTGCAGGGACGTGAGCCAGAGACCAGCCGGGGGAGGAGCAGGAGAGTCAGGGCCAGCTGCTCACCTCTTTTTCGGTGCCTGAGTGGTGCGAGGCGGGGTGACAGGGCGCCCTGAAGTCACCCCTCCGTACTGGTATTTTGCTTTTTTTTCTGACGGCTTCAGGATCTGAAACAGAGATGATAGTAGTGATAAATACACTGACTGCACATAAATCAGGATTTATGTTACTGTAAAACAAACAGAGCTCTCTACCTGAAAGGAGCACATAAGGGACTCGTCCACACTCATCATGCCGCCTGCATTGTCAAACTCCCCGCAGTAGTTGGGGGCAGAGAACAGCGTCACCAGCTGTCGCTTGGCAAAGAACTCATAGCCGTCTTCAACAACCTGTAAGGTAGCAGGATTAGAGCTGAATCAATCCATCTCAGAAAATTATTCATCACCATCATTCCGCAAAAAAAGCCAAAAATTCAATTCAAAATAAATGTTAACTTGGGCTCCACTATTTACAGATCAAACAATGAATCAATTAAGTAAGTAAATTAAGTAAAATAAAGTAAAATAATCAGAAAATAATCGAAAGAGTTAAAAATAAATTAGTTGCAGCCCTTAGCAGGATAATTATTTTTTTTAATTTTCGTGGTTTATTTTTATTTACCTAAAGTCCCAGCAAAAATGCACTCAGTACACAGCAAAGTATACCCAGTAGTGCTGATATGTGACACGGAAGCTACAGGAGACTAGGTCTGCACTATTATGGTTAAACTTACAATTGGTGTTACACTACATCCAACAGCCAGTCTGCTTGCTTCATATCAATATTGGTGATGAAGTACCTTGATTTGCGAAGTATTACATTTACTGGATTAGCCAAAAGTCATAGTCATGTGAATTTGTAAAATGAAGTTGTTTCACTTTATATGCCCTAATAAAGTAAAGCTTAATTACCCATGGTAATATTTTGAATGCAGCAAGTGTTACCTGATGTGCTCTGCAGATGAGGTCCAGGTCATGTCGGTTGAGAAACTTGCTGACCACATCGGCCCCAAAGGTGAAGGAAACTCCCCGATCGTTCTCCCCCCAGCCTTGGACGTCTTTGTCTGGGTCTGACCACAGCAGGTCACACAGCAAGCCTGACACAAACAGTTAAGTCAAGCGATCATTCACTGATGAAAGTTTATTAAGACCATATTCTGGTAATACTCGTAAACCCACTTGTGAACCGGCGACACACCAAAGTGACGTGGTAGGGAATAGTGTTGGGATTTTTTTCTGAGCAACACTGCTCACGTTCTTTTCTCAAAGATGTAGTTTTCATTATTGTATACTGTAGGTTTTGTGAAGTCCTGAGACTGCAGTATGGGCAAGGACTACAGACAAAAAAATATATTTTTTATGTCTCTGAATTACCAGCTGTATCAGTTTAGGTCTAGATAAAGGGCCGACTATTTTTGCCTAAATTAACGGCCTTATTTCCACAAAATTTTACCATTCAATAGTTAACTGGTTATTTTTTTTTATTCTAATTGTTAAAAAAGTATGTTATTTCCAATAACTGATTAATCTAAAAGGGGCACATTACAGCACTAATTATAAGCAGTGAACAATCAGCAATGTATAATAATCAATCGAGCAGTGCAGACATATATTAAAACATCTACAGCTTGTGAAGGATGCAATCAGCTGATCAAGATTTTGTCTCTTTAACTTAGTAACACAAACACAACCGACCTGTGTCTGGGACATCAGTGGGCCTCATAATGCGTCGAATTTGTTCCATGGACTGTAGATCAGGTGAGAGCCCTGAGGAGAACAGATGATTGTTCTATAAGTGACACACACTACTTAAGTCCTATGTGATTTCATTCTTTCATTCATCCTAAGCTAAATGGCAATTTGTTGACTTACAGATAATGTACTGATGTGGCAAAAATGGGATAAAAAAAAAAAAAGTACATTCTTAATAGCACCATAATGTAATGAATAACTGCATCACAATTAACACCTGTTGTTACTTCTCATATATTTATATACATTTTGTTATGTAATAGTAATATAGAAAGATTATAAAACCTAAAAAAGTACTCTACTTATTCCCTAAAATACTATACAATTCAATATTGGTATTACATAAAATATCACACCCCTTATTAAATACTGTATGCTGATAAATAATTACATAATCATCTACTTCAAACTTTTTATAAATTACACAGAGACAAGCGTATTATACACATTTTTAAACGGTGCTACTACATAACAGAGATGCTTCACAAACCTCCATGGCAGCAGAAAATCTTTTCATCAATAATCGCAGCAATGGGCAGACAATTAAAACAGTCTGTGAAGGTCTTCCAGAGCTTTATGTTGAACCTACGCTTGCCTGAGGAAAAAATGAATAAATGTGGCAGACAAAGAACAAATCAGACATGGAGCAATTGTAAATGAGGCCTTTGACTAAATAATACTGGATTTCTACATTTAGATATGGTATTTCTTCTTCTGTGTTTTTGCAGTAGGCCATCTGACAATTACTACGGTGAACAGTATGCACATGTAGCTAGCGCACAACAAACAGGTGTGTTTTCCAACTTACACTCATCATAGAAGCCGTAGATGCGATTGATGGAGGCACACTCGTGGTTCCCCCTGAGCAAGAAGAAGTTTTCTGGGTATTTGATCTTGTAGGCGAGCAGTAGGCAGATGGTCTCGAGCGACTGCTTCCCTCTGTCCACGTAATCCCCCAAGAACAGATAGTTGGCCTCTGGAGGGAAGCCTCCATACTCAAATAGCCTCAGCAAATCTGTGTACTGTCCATGGATATCACCTGGAAGGATATGTTCATCTCATTTTACAATGGTGTCGCAATATCGCTATCAACTAAAGTACATTTGCAGTATAATTGCCTGACATCTGGCGCATATCTCCCTCACCTTCCACTCTCAAACTCTGTTCACTATGGGAAACTTCGAGCTAGCAAGCTACACGCTGAAAATGGCAAGTTTTGAAGAAAATCTGGATTGTGCAACAAAGCAGGCCTGCTTGGATCTATCGGGGAATGATTGTAAAGATTTACAAAGAATATTTTTACGGCATTTACTATTTAACTGAGACGTTTTGGGACCGATTGACGGGGATTGCTATGGATGAAGTACACACAGCGATACACTGGTAAGAGCAAATTACGTTTAACCATGTATCCACTTAATTTAAATAGCTCATGTTACTGTATTGTGTGAACAGTTAACTTCAGTTAACATTGTAGGCAGAGTTTTGTTTTGTGGGGTTCCTTCCCAAGAACATTTTGCAGAGCCACCGACGCTGTGTCCGAAGCTTAGCAGCACCCAAGACAATTGTGATTGGTTAAAGAAATGCTGACAACCCAGAGCATTTTTTTCTGTGTAGCCACACAGATTACACACACATACATTTTAATCACATAAACAAACACACACACACATATATATATATATATATATATGTAAACAAAAATGAGGGGTGGCTGTTTATAAGTGCTGTTCTCACCACAGATTTTGAGTGGAGCCTCCAGTTCTAGCAGGATCGGCTGACTGAGGAAAATCTCTCTGGACTTGATGCAGAGCCCCCGCACCTCAGCCTCTGTCATCTGTACGACCTTCCCGGGACGACATCCTCGCACTGCAAGTCAAAAGTACAAAGAGGTTAGCATGGGCTAATCCTTAAACAGGAGTGAGTAAGTATTAGACTGTTAGTGATGTTAACAAATAACAATAGTTAGATTTAGTTTTTACTGTCTATTGTTAGTCCTTGTAATAAAATGCCTACCAATTACTTTGCGAGTGATAGTGATAGCATGTTTCAATCATGTGTTTTTACCTTTCAGCAGTGGGGTAAGCTACCCTTTTGTTTACATTTGCATGCACAGTGTGCCATTAAAGAGAGCTGACCATTGCATTTGCTTTGCTACTGGCCAGACATGCAATTTACTCCAGTCAACACAGGTTGTTATAAAAGGGCAAGTACAGGAATGAACAGCTTGTTGGCTCAGCTGTAAGTTAGTGAGTTAGGGTGGTGTGGTCCAAGCAGGGTTAAAGGTCTAGAGGGCAGCTTCATGTATCAAGAATAAACAACATGCTTGTTTAGCAATGTCATATCTGCTATAACTGCATGTTAATGGTATCTAGTAATGCATATTAATAATAATAATAATAATAATAATAATAATTATATATATATAAACGATCAAAGAAAATTATTAAATGCTTAGACTAATATGAATAATAATAAATACAGATAAAATAGTACGTAATAAATATTTAAAATACATTGGTTTTCCATTTTAAATTAAGGTTTTACACATCGCAACAGTTCTTTTGCAGTTTTGAAATTATTACATTTGCAGTACAACTGGAATTCGTTATTAAAAAAATAAATACATAAATAAAAATATGGGGTGATGTTTTCATAAATTGTTTTGTTTTACATCTGTTATTATCAGAATCAGCAAATCTCCGGTATATCCTATATTACTAGTCCAAACATGACACACGTGCCATTTGAGTTAAACACTCTTTACTTTAAACCATTTTTAATTGGCCAAAGCGGAATGTTAGTCCAAGAAATTCGCCAGATATGTAACGTTAGCCTAGCTAAATAAGTTAAGCAGGCTTTAGTGTTTCCTATGTAAGGGGGCGTGTCCGGGTGGTAGCCATGGATGTATTAAGCATAGACTGTAGTCTATGGTATTAAGTGGTAGCCGAGTTGCTAGCTACCTGCCTTGCCAACGATAACAGTTAATATTACTTAGCAACCACATAATTCCACGGTTCTTTCTCGTTCCATTGCATTCTGTCTTTCATGAAAAACTCGAACCTGCCCGGACTGCCACACAGCTAGCTAGTTGAGCTGTTATAACGTTACCGTTAAGTTATATCACCAGTTAACATAGCTAGCTCTCTATCTGGCTAATTTTTACGCCACTATCCCTTTTAACGCACAGTGCCAGTACTAACGTTAAATAACAATCCAACATTAACGAATAGGTAGCTACAGGCACAGGGGCCTGTGCCATCACAACAACAAGTGCTAACGTCTAGCTATATTACTTCTGCAGCAGAGAGCTTTTAACGAAACGGTTAACGTTAGCTTACGGATTGGTGGTGAACAATACTGAAAGCTAAGAACGCAAAATGCTAAAATGTTTTTTAAACATATCGTGAAGTTACTGGTTACAAACAAGAGCGTCATTACTTGACAAATTATCGCAATGTTACCCTACCTTCCAGTAGTCGAGAGATGAGGCTGTCAACGTTCAACTCGCTTTCCGCCATGTTTCTGATACTCTCAGTGGTGGCAGGCTCTCTTTGTAATGTGTCCCTGAGTACTGACTTGTAGGCTCGGTTCAGCCTTCCCAGCCGTGTTACTAGCAGTGATCGAAGTTTAATGTACCAACAAAAGACAGTAATTAAATAATGATGAAATACAATAATATACGAAAAAAAGGAATGAAAAAAGAAAGAAAAAATAAATGTAAAATTATACTAAAACACGCAGTGGCTAATAACAGACTCAAAGTTGTGTTGGAATATTGAATTATAGTCAGGTTTCCATTCAATATACCCGTAAATTAGTATAGGGGTTGTGCACAACAAACCAAAACATGTCAACGTTGTAGAATATTTTTTTCGTCAAAACAATAAAAAAAATATTTTTTTGATAGAAAACTAGTGCATTCTTATAAAAAAATAACTTTAACCTCATAGGGCTTAAATTTATGTCAAAATTTAGTTGTCATTTCTGATCAGATGACATTTGAACTATCATCCTTAAAAATGATTCATGTCACAAAATTGCCTTTTATTGTATGTTGTGTAACTAATACTGTGTAAAACTGTAAAAGAAAAAGCAGCTATATACTGTATTTTCAACTTTTGTTAACTGTAGAATACTGTGAAAGTAATAAAAAAAACAGTTCATACTGTATTTTGCATTAACAGTACAAAACTGTAAATTTTAGCGACAGTAAGACAGTGTTATTTAACAGTTACATAATGGCAACCTTGCTGCAGTTGTTTTCAGTTCAATTCTTTACAGTAGAACTGGTGTTACTGGTTGTCACCTGGGACGCGTTCAACCCTCCTGGCAGGGTAGCGCATCGCCTATTGTTTGTCTATAGTTATGTTTAGCCTACGCTTGATGATGCAGGAGCACACAACATACTACAAAACATACTACATCTTTTTTGAAGGATCTGTACTTCATCTCTCATAGAACTGCACTATGAGTTCCTGCATGACGTCACTTCTGTTGACGTTCCAAGTAAATACCAAAAAAACAGAGCAAGCTCGCCCCTCCCCCCATGTTTCCATAACTGTCATGAAACGTTGGTTGCACTTCAAAGCTAGCTGTTAGCTGCTAATAACCTAGCTCGATAATAACTACCTTAGCCAGTACAACCAGTAGTTACCACAACTTTGTAGGTTCTCTCTCATGGGATAACTTTGGAAAATAATTACTTTTTATTGGCACGAGGGCTCAAGTGTACATGCATTTACAACAACCAATCTTGACTTTACCTACCTGTCCAGTAAGAACTTAGCCACCTGTGCATCGGACTGGAAGCCCTTCTGCCGGCGGAGTTCTTGCCATCTTTGGATCGATTCCCCAATGTAAATCCGGGTCTTTGTTCGCTCCTTCTCAATCTCTCTTCTTCTCGCCATATATTCCTCCGGGCGTCTTTTCTTTGGTCGTGCCTCAGCCATTTTCCAAAATATATCGAATTAAGTCGTAGTTCACGGCGCCATCCAGCTATCCAGCAGCTACTCTCAGATAGAACTCACGCTACTCAATCAACAAGTCAACCATCTTGTCGGTGATTGGCTGGAACGTGGTTTGTTGTATTTTGGTGCACAGCCTGTGCCCCTAGTGTTTGTTTGACGTTTACGACCCCTGTGTTGTCTCCCAAGACCGGGCTTTTTCACAGTGTATTCAGGGGGCAGGCAGCTAGCAGATCAAGGAGAGATGCCTACGATTTGAGACAAAAATGAAATCGCGCTGAAACCATGCAGGAACTCATAGTGCACCTTTAAACCTTAATGGAATGTTGAACCTAATAAGCACTTAACTGTTCAGACACAAAGGAAGAAACGTGGTACAGAAGGAGTTGAATCCCAAAGACCTAGATGCTCTCCAGCATGTGGATGTCCGACCCAGTGATATCTATCTGATCGTATACCAAAGTCAGGTCAGTGACTTGCTATCTATCTATCTATCTATCTATCTATCTATCGATCTATCGATCTATCTATCTATCTATCTATCTATCTATCTATCTATCTATCTATCTAGTGAACCAAGAGTAAACTTAAACAGGATGTATTATATACTCTTATTTTACATATCTGTTAATTCCTAATAATTGACTATAAGTTTCCTGGAAATAACTATGTGTTTTGTTACTAATTAGAGAAAAAAACAGTTTTTTCTATCTAAAGAAAACTTTAATTATGACATTATTTATTAAATATTTAGTGCATCACTATATATGCAGTTAACATCAATGGAAACACCCTACTCTTTTTACTTTGGTAAATTATCAACCTGTTAGAAAAAAAACAAAGCACAAACAGTTTACTGTTTTCCTTTCATCAGTTCTTGATTTGTTATTATATTTTATTTTATTGTAAAATAACACACATACACATTTTATTTACAAGATTTTACAACCACACTATGAGGCTTATCCCTAAACTGGCACTCAAGTCATCAAAACTTTAAGAACCCCTGTATGTCATAAAAATGTCATAGTATAGTATTTGTTATGTGTGTTTTTGGTTTGGGTTTTGCTCTGTTTTGTGCTGTGATCCTCTCCAGGTATGCCGGTGACGTCACTCCCACAGCTAAAGCTGCTCAGCTGTCATGGGAAAAGCATTAATTGTCCACGCTGAACTTCACTCAGATCCAGTGTGCCAGTCAGCCAGTGTGTGCTAAACGGCTGAGTGGAAGACGCGTATGTTGCTCTGTGAAGCAGCCTTGGGGCAACCACTAGCTCACCTAGTAGAGTGTGCGCCCCATGTAGGCTAAGACCTTGGCAGTGGCCCAGGTTCAAATCCGACCTGTGGACTTATGCTGTGTTTAAGTGTGTGACTTATGCCTCTCTCTCCCCCCTTTCCTGTCTATCTAATAAAACAAAAGCCAAAATAAACAAAAAAATGCTCTTTAGTTTACTTTTTTGATTACTATTCAACTTCACTTTTTGTGGAGATCTCTTTTAGTTGTTTATGTTCTTTGGTTTGACAATGAATGATTTGATATAACCTTGAACTGCTTCCGCCTGTCCCCCCTGCATTTTATTTTGACATACTATAATACTATGACTTTTTTTTTAAACTTTTTTCGACACTATGCTATGACTTTTTGTTTTACTTATTTCAACATACTATACTATGAATTATTTGTGACTTTTTTCCATATACTATATTATGACTTTTTTTTGACAAACTATACTATGACTTTTTATGACTTTTTTCAACATCCTATGCTGTGACTTTTTTTCGACATACTATGCTATGACTTTTTGTGACTTTTTTTCAACTTACTATACTATGGATTTTTTATGACTTTTGCAACTTTCTATACTATGACTTTTTTGTGACTTTTTTTCAACATACTATACTATGAATTTTTTCGATATACTATATTATGAGTTTTTTTATAGACATACTATACTATGAATTTTTTCTACATACTATACTATGAATTTTTTCGATATACTATATTATGAGTTTTTTTTATAGACATACTATACTATGAATTTTTTCAACATACTATACTATGAATTTTTTATGTGACATTTTTCAACCGTTGATGAATGTCAATTGTTGATGATATACTATACTATGACTTTTTATGGCTTTTTTCAACATACTATACTATGACTTTTTTCGACATACTATACTATGACTTTTTGATATTTTTCAACATACTATACTATGACTTTTTATGGCTTTTTTCAAAATACTATACTATGACTTTTTGATATTTTTCAACATACTATACTGTGACTTTTTTATGTGACTTTTTTCGACGTGCTATATTATGATTTTTTTATGAAATATTTTGACTTTTTTCATCATACTCACTATGCTGACTTTCTTTTCTATATAGTATACTACGACTCTTTTGACATACTATACTATGAATTTTTATGACTTTTTCGACATATTTTACTATGAATCTTTTGACTTTTTTTTCGATATACTATATTATACATTTTTTATGGCTTTTTTCGACATGCTATACTATATGACGTTTTTCAACATACACTACGATATAAGATATAAAGTTTTTATGGCTTTTTTTGACATACTATACTATGACTTTTTTATGAAATGTTTTGACTTTTTTCATCATTCTATACTATGACTTTTTACGACTTTTTTGACACACTATACTACAACTTTTTTCGACCTACCATACTATGAATTTTTTTACTTTTTTTCGATATGCTATAATATGACTTTTTTTCGACATACTATACTATGAGTTTTTTAGGTGTCTTTTTTCGACATACTATATTATGACTTTTTTATGAAATTCTTTATGGCTTTTTTCGACATACTATACTATGACTTTTTGATATTTTTCAACATACTATACTATGACTTTTTTGACTTTTTCCAACATATTATGACTTTTTTTTACATACTATACTATACTTTTTATGACTTTTTTCTGACATACTATACTGACTTTCTTTTCTACATACTATACTACGACTTTTTTGACATGCTATACTATGAATTTTTATGACTTTTTTCGATGTACCAGACTGAATTTTTTTATGACTTTTTTCCGACATACTATACTGACTTCCTTTTCTACATACTATACAAAGACTTTTTTGACATACTATACTATGTCTTTTTGATATTTTGTGCCTTTTTTCGACATACTATACTATGACTTATTGGTGACTTTTTTACGTACTATACTATGACTTATTTGTGACTTTTATTTGACATACTATACTATGACTTTTTCGACATACTATACTATAAATGTTTTGTGACTTTTTCGACATACTATACTATGAATTTTTTGACTTTTTTTTAATGTACTATATTATGAATGGCTTTTTTCGACATGCTATAGTATGAATCTTTGATATTTTTCAACATACACTACTATGACTTTTTTTACTTTTTTCGACCTACCATACTATGAATTGTTTTTACTTTTTTCGATATGCTATATTATGACTTTTTTTCAACATAGTATACTATGAGTTTTTTATGTGACTTTTTTCAACGTACTATATTATGAATTTGTTATGGCTTTTTTCGACATAATATACTATGACCTTTTTATGAAATTTTTTGACTTTTTTCATCATACTATACTATGACTTTTTATGACTTTTTTTAACATACTATATTATGACTTTTTCATTTTTTGTGCCTTTTTTCGACATACTATACTATGACTTTTTTCGACATACTATACTATGACTTTTTTCGATATACTATACTATGACTTTTTGATATTTTTCAACATACTATACTATGACTTTTTGATATTTTTCAACATACTATACTATGACTTTTTTGACTTTTTCCAACATATTATGACTTTTTTTACATACTATACTATACTTTTTATGACTTTTTTCCGACATACTATACTGACTTTCTTTTCTACATACTATACTACGACTTTTTTGACATGCTATACTATGAATTTTATGACTTTTTTCGATGTACCAGACTGAATTTTTTTATGACTTTTTTCCGACATACTATACTGACTTCCTTTTCTACATACTATACAAAGACTTTTTTGACATACTATACTATGACTTTTTATGGCTTTTTTCGACATACTATACTATGACTTATTGGTGACTTTTTTACGTACTATACTATGACTTATTTGTGACTTTTATTTGACATACTATACTATGACTTTTTCGACATACTATACTATAAATGTTTTGTGACTTTTTCGACATACTATACTATGAATTTTTTGACTTTTTTTTTAATGTACTATATTATGAATGGCTTTTTTCGACATGCTATAGTATGAATCTTTGATATTTTTCAACATACACTACTATGACTTTTTTTACTTTTTTCGACCTACCATACTATGAATTTTTTTTACTTTTTTCGATATGCTATATTATGACTTTTTTTCAACATAGTATACTATGAGTTTTTTATGTGACTTTTTTCAACGTACTATATTATGAATTTGTTATGGCTTTTTTCGACATAATATACTATGACCTTTTTATGAAATTTTTTGACTTTTTTCATCATACTATACTATGACTTTTTATGACTTTTTTCGACATACTATATTATGACTTTTTCATTTTTTGTGCCTTTTTTCGACATACTATACTATGACTTTTTTCGACATACTATACTATGACTTTTTTCGATATACTATACTATGACTTTTTGATATTTTTCAACATACTATACTATGACTTTTTATGGCTTTTTTCGACATACTATACTATGAATACTTTTACTTTTTTCGATATGCTATACTGTGACTTTTTGATATTTTTCAACAAACTATACTATGACTTTTTATGGCTTTTTTCGACATACTATTCTATGAATACTTTTACTTTTTTCGATATGCTATATTATGACTTTTTTCGACATGCTATACTGTGACTTTTTTATGGGACTTTTTTCGACATAACAGACTATGACTTTTTTTACTTTTTCCGACATACTATACTGCCTTTCTTTTACACATAGTATACTACGACTTTTTTGACATACTATACTATGAATTTCTATGTCTTTTTTCGACATACTTTACTATGAATTTTTTGACTTTTTTTTTTTGATATAAGATATAAAGTTTTTATGGCTTTTTTTGACATACTATACTATGACTTTTTTATGAAATGTTTTGACTTTTTTCCATCATTCTATACTATGACTTTTTACGACTTTTTTTGACACATTATACTACAACTTTTTTCCACATACTATACTATGACTTTTTTGACTTTTTCCGACATACTGTACTTTGACTTTATTATGGGACTTTTTTCAACAAACGATAATATGAATTTTTTGATATTTTTCAACATACTATACTATTATGTTTTTAACTTTTTTCGACATGCTGTACTTTGACTTTTTTATGGGACTTTTTTTTGACATACTATATTATGACTTTTTTATGAAATTCTTTATGGCTTTTTTTGACATACTATACTATGACTTTTTTCGACATGCTGTAATATGACTTTTTTTTACTTTTTCCGACATACCAGACTATGAATTTTTTATGACTTTTTTCCGACATACTATACTGACTTTCTTTTCTACATACTATACTACGACTTTTTTGACATACTATACTATGAATTATTATGACTTTTTTCGACATACCAGACTGAATTTTTTATGAATTTTTTCCGACATACTATACTGACTTCCTTTTCTACATACTATACAAAGACTTTTTTGACATACTATATTATGAATTTTTATGTCTTTTTTCGACATACTTTACTATGAATTTTTTGATGTTTTTTTTCGATATAAGATATAAAGTTTTTATGGCTTTTTTTGACATACTATACTATGACTTTTTGATATTTTTCAACATACTATACTATGACTTCTTTCGACATACTATACTATGGCTGTTTTATGTGACTTTTTTCCACATACTATACTATGACTTTTTTGACTTTTTCCGACATACTTTGACTTTATTATGGGACTTTTTTCAACATACGATACTATGAATTTTTTGATATTTTTCAACATACTATACTGTTACGTTTTTTACTTTTTTCGACATGCTGTACTTTGACTTTTTTATGGGACTTTTTTTCGACATACTATACTATGAGTTTTTTATGTGACTTTTTTCGACATACTATATTATGACTTTTTTATGAAATTCTTTATGGCTTTTTTTGACATACTATGACTTTTTGATATTTTTCAACATACTATACTATGACTTTTTATGTCTTTTTTCGACATACTTTACTATGAATTTTTTGATGTTTTTTTTCGATATAAGATATAAAGTTTTTATGGCTTTTTTTGACATACTATACTATGACTTTTTGATATTTTTCAACATACTATACTATGACTTCTTTCGACATACTATACTATGGCTGTTTTATGTGACTTTTTTCCACATACTATACTATGACTTTTTTGACTTTTTCCGACATACTTTGACTTTATTATGGGACTTTTTTCAACATACGATACTATGAATTTTTTGATATTTTTCAACATACTATACTGTTACGTTTTTTACTTTTTTCGACATGCTGTACTTTGACTTTTTTATGGGACTTTTTTTCGACATACTATACTATGAGTTTTTTATGTGACTTTTTTCGACATACTATATTATGACTTTTTTATGAAATTCTTTATGGCTTTTTTTGACATACTATGACTTTTTGATATTTTTCAACATACTATACTATGACTTTTTTGACTTTTTTCGACATAATATGTTATGACTTTTTGATATTTTTCAACATACTATACTATGACTTTTTTCGACATGCTGTAATATGACATTTTTTTACTTTTTCCGACATACCAGACTATGAATTTTTTATGACTTTTTTGACATACTATACTATGAATTTTTATGTCTTTTTTCGCCATACTATACTATAACTTATTGGTGACTTTTTTACGTACTATACTGTGACTATTTATGGCTTTTTTCGACATACTATACTATGACTTATTTGTGACTTTTTTTGACATACTATACTATGACATTTTCGACATACTATACTATAAATGTTTTGTGACTTTTTTGACATACTATACTATGAATTCTTTTACTTTTTTTTATGTACTATATTACGAATTTTGTATGGCTTTTTTCGACATGCTATATGTATGTATGAATCTTTGATATTTTTCAACATACACTACTATGAATTTTTTTTACTTTTTTCAATATGCTATATTATGACTTTTTTTTGACATAGTATACTATGAGTTATTTATGTGACTTTTTTCAACGTACTA
The DNA here is from genome assembly GCF_008315115.2 of Sander lucioperca. Lineage (NCBI taxonomy): Eukaryota > Metazoa > Chordata > Actinopteri > Perciformes > Percidae > Sander > Sander lucioperca. The sequence goes on from NC_050191.1 coordinate 10,612,155, forward strand.
TATTATGAATTTGTTATGGCTTTTTTCGACATACTATACTATGACCTTTTATGAATTCTTTTGACTTTTCTCATCATACTATACATGACTTTTTACGCCTTTTTTCGACATACTATATTATGACTTTAATTTTTTTCTACATACTATACTATGACTTTTTATGTCTTTTTTTGACATACTATACTATGACTTTTTTCGACATACTATACTATGACTTTTTTTGACATACTATACTATGACTTTTTGATATTTTTCAACATACTATACTATGACTTTTTATGGCTTTTTTCGACATAGTATACTATGACTTTTTTCAATATGCTATATTATGACTTTTTTCGACATACTATACTATGACTTTTTATGACTTTTTTCGACATACTATACTATGACTTTTTGATATTTTTCAACATACTCTACTATGACATTTTTTACTTTTTTCGACATACTATACTATGAATTTTTTTACTTGTTTCGATATGCTATATTATGACTTTTTTCGACATGCTGTACTTTGACTTTTTTTATGGGACTTTTTTTTACATACTATTCTATGACTTTTTTCGACAAATTATGCTATGACTTTTTGATATTTTTCAACATACCATACTATGACTTTTTTGACTTTTTTCGACATACTATACTATGACTTTTTGATATTTTTCAACATACCATACTATGACTTTTTTGACTTTTTTCGACATACTATACTATGACTTTTTGATATTTTTCAACATACTCTACTGTGACGTTTTTTAATTTTTTTGACATACTATACTATGAATTTTTTTACTTGTTTCGATATGCTATATTATGACTTTTTTCGACATACTATACTATGACTTTTTTATGTGACTTTTTCGATATACTATATTATGACTTCCTTCGACATACTATATTATGACTTTTTTGTGACTTTTTGTCATTATACTATACTATGATTTTTTGATATTTTTCAACATACCATACTATGACTTTTTTTTGACTTTTTTCGATATCCTACATTATGACTTTTTTCGACATACTTTACTAAGACTTTTTTACGTGACTTTTCAATATACTATATTATGACTTCCTTCGACATACTATACTATGACTTTTTTCGACATACTTTACTATGACTTTTCATGACTTTTTTCGACATACTATACTATTACTTTTTGATATGTTTCTACATCTTATTCTATGACTTTTTCGACATACTATACTATGATTTTTTTCTGACTTTTTTTCGACATGCCTTATGCCTTTTTGATATGTTTCAACATACTATTCTGTGTTTTTCGACTTTTTTGACATACTATTCTATGACTTTTTGTGACTTTTTTCGATATACTATACTATGACTTTTTGATATTTTTCAACATACTATACTATGACGTTTTTTACTTTTTTTCAACATACTATACTATGACTTTTTTCCAACATACTATACTGACTCTTTTCTACATACTATACGACTTTTTGGACATACTATATTATGACTTTTTGATATTTTTTAACATACTATTCTATGAATGTTTTGACTTTTTTCGACATACTATAATTTGCCTCTTTGACTTTTTTTTAACATACTTTTAATGTTAATGTTTAATAAATACTATGACTATACTATATTCTGACGTTTTTAGGGCTTTTTTGACATACTGTACTGTGACTTTTTTTCGACATACTATACTATGAATTTGTTGTCGTTTTATTCAACATACTTTACTATGATTTTTTGTGACTTTTTTTCGACATACTATACTATGAATTTATTGTGACTTTTTGTCGACATACTTTACTATGATTTTTTTTAACTTTTTTTAATCATACTATACTATGACTTTTTTTTAAAACTTTTTTCAACATACTATACTATGACTTTTTTTTAAACTTTTTTCTACATACTATACTATGAATTTATTGTGACTTTTTTTCAACATACTATACTATGACTTTTTTTTACTTTTTTCTACATACTATACTATGACTTTTTTCTACATACTATACTATGATTTTTTTTAAACTTTTTTTCGACATACTACACTATTACTTTTTTCGACATACTGTACTATGACTATTTCAGAACTCCTACAATTAAGGAAAAACTCCGAAATAAACTTTAATAGGGAAACATGGAAGAAACCTCAGGAAGAGAAACTGAGGAAAATCGACAGACAGGAAACAAATGATGAGTTTACAGAATTGCCAACATAATGAAATAGTACTATCGACAATTCATTTGACTAAAAGTGTACATAAAATGTATAACATGTAAAACATTTGAAGAAAATGCATCACGCATTTCTTCAAAAATGTAGCCAAACTGGGCTATGACATCTCTACCATGTAACCTGGAAAGAGTAAAGGCTACACCAACCGACAAACAGCAAAACTTAAACACATCAGTCACCACTCCGTCAGCTCTGCAAAAGTTATGTTGAATTGTCTATTTTACAAATATTAGAGGATCCAGAAATCAAATTGAAAGTCTCCTGCCGACTTTCATCCTGCTAGCCAGTGTGCAGGCATCGGACGGTGAGCTTGGTGGCCTCCTTCAGTTTCCAACATGATTTTGAGTGCTGTGGACTCCTTTTACTGAGACTTGGCTGGATCCTGGAGTGCCAGTGCCATTCAACTGGGAGACTTTTTGTGTGTCAATCTGATGCCCACATTCTGATTTATGATGAATCATGCACAAGTTGAAGAAGCTGATGGGATAATGGGAAGATTTTACTGGATTTGTATATGTGACAAATAAAATTGATTGATTGATTGATGAGTCATTCTATAAGTCATAAAAAGACATAGTATGCTGAAAAAAATAAAAATGTAATAGTATGTCAAAAAACAAAAAACGTCATAGTATAGTATGTCGAAAAAAGTCATAGTATATTATCTCAAAATAAAGTCATTGTATGTCGAAAAAAGTCACAAATAAGTCATAGCGTGGTATGTCGCAAAGAAAGTCAGTATAGTATGTCGGAAAAAAGTCATAAAAAACGTCATAGTCTGGTATGTCAAAAAAAGTCATAGTATAGTATGTCGAAAAAAGTCATAATATAGCATATCAAAAAAAAATTACAAATAAGTCATAGTGTAGTATGTCGAAAAAAAAATCGTAAAAAGTCATAGTATAATATGTCATGAAAAGTCTGTATGTCATAAATACATAAAAAAAATCATGGTATAGTATGTCATTAAATGTCATAAGAATTCATAGTATAGTAGTATGTCATAAAAAAGTCATAGTATAGTATGTCGAAAAAGGTCATAAAAAGTCGTAGTATAGTATGTTGAAAATAAGTCCACTAAAAAAAAAAAAAAAAAGTATAACATGTTATAAAAGCCATGAAAAAGTATTGTATGTCGAAAAAAGTCATTAAATTCATCATTAAGTCATTAAAGTAAAAAAAGTCATAGTATGGTATGTCGAAAAGAAAGTCAGTATAGTATGTGGAAAAAAGTCACAAATAAGTTATAGTACAGTATGTCGAAAAAGTATAAATTATAAAAAAGTCATAGTATAGTGTGTCATAAAAAGTCATAATGTAGTATGTGTCACGATTTATCAGGATCTGTTAGCTCTGTTTGAAGGGTTCAGAGTGTAGTGGACCCAAATGCAGAGATGGTAGGCAGTGAATAGTTTTAGAGGATTTAATAGCAAATGATGCAAACAACAAAGGAAGTCCTAAGGCAAACAGGCAGGCAAAAACGAGTACCAAAAATCTCAGAGAAAACCAAAGTCATCAAAAAAACCACAGGGAATACAGCGACAGGAAAAAAAAGCACCTCACCCACAAAACCCTAAACAGCACAATAATCCGACACAAGACAAGGAAGACACAGAGTAAACAAGTAAACAAGGGTTAACAAGGGACAGGTGACACGAGGGCTGGGGAACAGGTGAAAGACATCAGGGCGGAGCAGACAATCACAAAAGGCGGGAAAACACAATAGAGGAAGTAAAACAAGACCAGACAAGACAGAAAAACCAGACTACCAAATTAAAACAGAAACATAAAACAGAAACATATAACCATGACAGTATGTCATTAAAAGTGATAGTATAACATATAAAAAGTCATAGTATAGTATGTCATAAAAAGTCATTGAAAGTCATAGTATTGTATGTCATAAATGTCATTAAAGTGGTGATAGAATTATTATATAGGGTATTTCACACTGTTCCTTAAGGTCTCCTAATAGGGTGTGTAACACTGATTGGGCTGAAAATGGCCCAGTTGCTATTTTATGGGCCCTTATGCATCCCTGTGTTTTGGCCCTATTTGGAACGAGAGCTTTTCTTCCAAATATGGTATGCTCATATTTAGAAGAGCTGCGCGCGTATATTTACAGTTTGAATTTTGTCACGCCACTTATATTACAGCTACCCTAAGGTTTTACAAAGCTAACACTTGTGTCCGATTTTAATTTAATGCATTTTTGTGAATGTGAGGGGTTTCGTTAGCTGCTAGTGTCCCTTTAATCCTATGGGTAAAGATCGCGGCTAGCTAGCTAGCTACACTTTCGGCATAACTATAATATATTTACACTTTGAATTTCGTCAGGGCATGTATATCAAGCTACCCTAAGGTCTTACAAAGCTTAGCTAACACTTTTGCTGGCCGTAACAGAGATCCATCTAGCTCACAGCGGGCCGGGGTCTGTGAAGGAGGACACGCCAGGCGGCGAGGCAGCACCGGCTGCTGTCACGTTAGCCTGCTGAGCTCCTGCTGAACTCCGACATACAGTCGGCCAAAATTTGCAATTAGCAATCAATTTTTGTAAAACGGCACATATTTGACCTCTACATAGTTGATTTCTCGCATAAAAAACGTCTCAGAAGTGAATTTAGTAATTAAATAGCAGACGAACAATGTATAACATTTCTGAGATCTGCCTGACCTAGATTCAGAAGACTAAGCTGACCTCAGGTCAGTGGTGTAGCCTATGTAAATGTTGGGGCGTGACAAAGACTAGAGACTAGAGCCAAATAAGGGACAGCCAGATAGTTGACGTCAACTATTAGCTTTGTTGAGATTCGCCCGTTTTCAGCAGCAGTTTCAAATTGTGAGATTTGCTAGGAAAGAGGTGTCAATGGGATTTTGAGGTTCTATGTATGTCCTATTTACCCTCCAAACTGGCGTTTTTCAACTATGACAAGGTAAAATCGGTTTTGCATTCTATCACCCCTTTAAACGTCATACTATAGTATGTTATAAAAAGTCATAATATAGTATGTCATAATAAATGTGGGAACTAAGCATGTCTAGACAAAATTTAATGGAAATCCATCACTTACGGAGATATTTCAGTCTGGACTAAATCCCTGGAGCCACCCTGCTAGTATGGCTAAAAAAGTCACATCAGTGGGTAGGACACTCAATCAACAATGGCTCAAATATTGTTGCAATTTTATTTCATCAATAAATAAAAATGAGAAGAGAAATGAATACAAATTCTGGATTTAACAAACTCTGTGCAGTTTGAAAATTATAAATGTTTTATATACTTGTTGATATTTTGTTACTAACATTATAATCACATTAGTTTCTATAACGTGAACAGGCTACCGGTACTGCCACTCTAACCCCAGTCTGCAGCTCTGCAGCTTTCTAGATGATTTTTACAATAGTTGAATTTCAATAGCTCACACCGACACCCCTTAAATTAAACAGACACCATTTGCTTCCACAACTTCAGACAAGCTGGCTGTTCAATACCTGCCTCAAGTGAAACAACAGAGAGATAAAGTAAACATTTTTTGAACAACGTCAAACAACCAGGTAAACAACAAAGAAGTAGGAATTGGTAGACCAAACCAGGGCTACAATGCATCTGAATAGTGGACTTGAGGTCAACCGATAGCAAGAAAGAGGACTGTAATGACATATCATTGTTGCTGTTTCTGCTGGATGTTTCTTCGTTTCTTCTGGAGTCCACTCACTGCCCTAGAGGTAAAAAAAAAATGCTTAATGCAGCTTTAAGCTTAAATATACTGTTGACAATAAATACAGCTTCATAACAAAAACTGCATTAAAAAGCAGTTCCTTTCATTTCTACTGCTTTCTCCACTTTGTTTTTCCGACGCTGACAGCTGGAGAGAATTAGCCAGGCAAAAACAATGCCAGCCAGTAAACTTACAATTCCCACAATCACTGGCACCCAACAGGCATGGAGGAGGGACACGTTGGCACAGGGATGGTTGGTGCAGGACTGGTGGTGGTCACTGGTGGACTTGGTAGGCTGTTGATCTTAGTGAAGATGAAGGGATTGGCCTATAGGAAACATAGTGAAGAACTTTAAGAAATGAAGAACTTCAAAGATTATGGGTTAATGAGTAAAGTAATATGGAGACCAAAAGTGTTCAATATTAAATAAATAAGACATGAAATAAACCAATAGTTAGGTGATACAATAATAACTTGTGAGCAGTGGGATTTCCCTCCAGACTCTAAAAATCTCCACACATACCTCAGAGGGACAGTGGATCTTTGAGCGGTCATATGTGAAGTTGTTGTAGTTCTGCTTTCTGCCTACGGGCTCCAACTGTTAAGACAGAAAGATAAATACTGTAAAACCACAAAAAGCACTTGGAGGCACTAGTCATTGTGCTGCAGTTTGGTCAATACTCACCATGTTATTCCACAAGGCAATGGCCATCTCAGCATGAGCTCGCTCACTGATATGGAAACAGTCCACAGAGAAGAAATTCGAGTCAACCTCACCCTCCTGGTGAAAAGAGTAGATTTTTAGCATGGGTATGTTACATTATTTGTGTATGGGTGCTTGTTTGGATACATTTGTATGTCTCTGTAACTTACTCCAATATAAGGGATAAAGGAATTGTGTAAAAAGGGTTGAAGGACAACAGCAAAGTCTTCTTTTCCCTCATAGCGATTTCCAGAAATAAGATGCTCGATCTCAGCCTGGGGGAAAAAAAGAGAAAACTGGAGGAATGACAAAGGGAACCCAATTTAGAAAATAATTTATATGGTTAAAAGAGCTCTTAGCTTTTACCTGATACTCGCGATTGATTTGTTTTATCTCTTCAAGCTCTGGGGAGTTTACAGCTGAATTGATAACACATGGACAGCTGGTCCTGTGAAAAATAGATTCCTGTTTATTCTCCTTTTGCTGAGATATAAAAAAAATCAGTGCAAAGACTGTTCCATGCCAATATCCTTGAATTCCAAATTTAAATCATTGACTGATCATGTAAAAATAAATAGTTGTAGAGGTTAACAGTAGTTAAAACTGTTAGAAGTAATTGTCAATGCATCAAAACAACTGAACCGGAAGTATTTGCAACATTTCAAGTGTTCCCAGGAACTGCTGCTTTATGTCCACTAAAGCTTTTGTAGTAGCTTCAAGTTGAAATGACAAATAATGAGACTATGACATAGTGTTAATTACAAAATAACGATACGTTAGAGTGAGAGATGTGAACATATCAAAAGATCAACACAAATATTGCTGATAATCAAATCCACTTTTTTCTAATTTGGAAAGTCTGTCTCTTTTAATCCTCACATCTGCTTGAGAAAATCTTGATCTTTCTCAGATGCTTAAAGAATAACATTTGTCTTAACTAGATTTAAAAAAAAAAATTTACACCACTGGAACAACCAATCTTAACTGTTGGAGGCTTAAATCTGCATTTACTGATTTCTTTTTTACCACTTGGGGGCAGCAGAAACAAGCTTTAAACAGTGATGACATATTTTCTTTTAAATTGATATTGCAGAGCATCACACATCCTACAACAAATGTAAATCCAATAGTCACTCTTCTTTTAGCTCTGTTTTGGTCTCCTAATATACATATCTGGCTTTTTAGATGCTAAATTCTTCACCAGCTAGTTGCTAATTTTGTCTGTCTGCTGTTTGATGATGAAATGGAGAGAAAAAAACAGACAAAACAAACCTCTGCAAGAGGGAACAGCCAAGCGTGTTCCTCATAACTGATTTCAATGGATCTATCTGCAAGATTGCCACAACATTGACCAACAACCTCGGTACCTAAAGATACAGAGAGTAAAGAATAAGAAAACATGACACACTTTTACTCACAAGGACAACAGATGACAATTACTTATAGCGTATAATATCTCACCTCTTTGTATAACATGTCCAAACTGAGCATCAGATTGTGGCTGTAGTTCTTGGGTGACAGATTATTCTGCAGATTTGTAAAATATGTTTTTTTTACTGCAGTTCCATAACATACAGAAGTGTGTGGTTATGTATGTACAATACATTCATTTTAATAAGGACACTTACTTGGTCTATGCAGTAATTGCAAAGATCATTTCCTCCAACAAATATTGTCACAATTTTCCAGTCCTTTTCAAAATTCACCTCCTGTGTAACGTGTACAGAACATGAGCATGAAAGAGGTAGACACTAATAGAACCATCTAATAAATTACTTATCTTTGGGGAAGTCTTACCTTATTTTCTTTAATGGCCTTGATGAGAGCTTGGACTTGTAATGCGATATCTCTGTCACAGAAAAAATACAGTAAATATGTGTAGATAGAGAGATGACAATGGGTTGCTCAAATGCTTTACCCAGGTGGGGGAAATAAAAGAATATGCACATACGAGGTCTTAGCTCCAGGTACAGCCATGTTGAAGAACTTCTGTCTGGAGCCTTGGCCTTTGGAGAAGCCCTTTATGAAGGGGTTGAACTTCTTCAAGATGTCTGAGGAGAAAAAGATGAAAAACGTTCCAGCTGAGAAGTAGCGCACTGCTGGTTTCTGCCACTCTAGCAGCTGGTAAAGTAGTAAAAGTTCTCCTGCCACATTACAGCTCTTCAACTGGTCCACTAACTACAAGTCAAGCCTACATTTAGTAGCTCCCACATAGGAATGTCTAAGCAGACATTGAACTTAAACTTCTGCTTGTACAAGTGTTCCTAGTCTGTTCCTAGACCAAACCCTCTTAACTGCACAAACTCATGATAAATAACTGCTTGTTTCAACCTGATGAATGCCACCTAAACATGAATAGGTATGTATTAGTGAGATATAAGCATTAACAAATCAGTGTCCGCATATTGATTTATAAGGCTACCTGTTCCGCTCTATTTGTGGAGTAGCGCGTCATTTACAAAAATGTCAATTACAATAATTTCACACTGCAGAGCTTTAAGTCATGCAGCTAAAAACTGAACAAATGTAGCAGTGTGTGGTTGTATTAAAGGACCTGAAACAATTGGAAAATATTAATAATTAACAGCTGCCAACAACGTCATCAGAGCAACGCTGTAGTGTGACAGACATAAAGAAGAAATGGTTTGACATGAAGTTACTTAAATTCCAAATTCATTACCATTAAGGCATTATAATTCTTAAATCAAACAAGTAAAGTGTTTGGAGAAGACAGGCAGGCAGACATGACTAAATTAATCTTGTATATGAGGAAATTGGTGAATGTGACACTTTAGAACAAATCCGTGTGTGCAAGTGTTTCTGGCATGAGGCCCATTGTTTAGAAACTGCCCCACATTGTTAAAAAATGTCTAAAAGATTTTCAATACTAAAAAGAAGGCTTCTCTGCAGCATTATGCAGGAGAAATTGTTATTCCTGTCAGATATAGTGACTCAGAGAAACTAACGCATAAACTCACTTGGTAGTGTTGTGACCGTCTCCAGAGTCTGATCCCCTCCAATGCTACAAAAAAAGGCAACAAACATCAGCTCTGTTTGCAAAATGTGAGGGTTAAAGTATACCTCAATAACACTACAGGCATGTCGTACCTCCATGATACTCCTTTATACTCTTTATTGAGGTCAAACAGGTTCTTTGCCTTAGCGCCAGTGCCTGCCTGTGAACATAGAGCCACATATGAAGACACACACACACACACACACACACACACACACACACAAACACACAAAATGAAAATAAAATGAAAATAATATGCTGCAGACGACAGTGAGACACTAACAAAGATAAGTCTTACATCAAAGCCTAAACATCAGAACATAAAAGGGGTGATCATTACCAGTGCAAGCTATTTGACTGATAACAATTTCATAGTTCATAGTTCAATGACACTAAATAGCTGACCTGATACCAACAGGTTCACAGTGTGTGCTTATTGACAGTGGTGTAGTCTACGTGATACACAGGTATACGCAGTATACCCACAAAGAAAGCTCCAGGACTTCCATATACCCACTTAAAAATGCGCAATGGCACAACAACATACTTTCCATTATAAATTTGATATATTTTGAAATGTCATCTGTGTTTTTCTTCTTCACATAGGCTTAATAAAGGTATTTCCACCGTAAATTGGTGCATAAATGTGTATCCGAATACAGGAAATGAAGTCTTTGACGCTCAAAATTTCCCTGTGGGAGGACACCCAGACCCATGGTCGTAAATCTGATCTAACAGTAGGGGGGGACAATAAACATAAAATTTCAGAAGAGCAATTTTTGAAGGGGACACAAATAATACAGCCAATTATACTCGTAGAGGACATGTGTACACAGAGGAAAGCCTTAATACTATCATTAGTGTAGCATGGAGACTGTACCATTATCCTTCTTTTCAGCGTTTCGTGTTGATTCAATGAAAAAGCTGACTAAATTGACCAAAATATTCTTCTTTAAAACCATGTATTTATTTTTAAGTTGTTTACAATCAAGCCACAAAAATACCTTAAAACATAATAACTTATTTTCAAAAAGTGTCCCCATATAAAAGAAATACAATGCTTTTGTACACTTGTTAAATTAGCTGATCATAATGTATATTAGTGAGCCACTGGTAAAGCGCATCTGCTAACCCTGACAGCCACACACCTCCAAAAATATGAACTAAGCTCAACACACTTACCTGAGACTCTACACCTGACTGTCCCTGGTCTCCCTGTTCCTCAGTTCTTTCCGTCTCCTTTGCCAGTGACATAGTGACGTTATTCTTTCCATAAGCACCCATTCTTATAAAGTACCAAATTGTCTTGATATGAGGACTTAATGTACTTACTTGGCGTTTTGGTGTAAGCCTACTGAAAAAGGATCTTATGCCTGTTTTTCATTTTTCTGTCATTTTATCTGAGCAACAACAACACAAATCTTTAACGTCAGATGTCTAAATATGAGTTAGTTTCATAGGTTCACCACGCAGTCATATTATTAATTATGAAATTATCTTGTGTCCTCCACATAAATATTAGGTTTCTTCTGGGACAGAGGATATATATTTAACTGATCTGCCACTTAACTTCATATTGAGCAAAACACAACTGTAGATCTTCAATATTAACCCTAATGTCAGTTCACACACATAACGTTAGGCTTATCGCCGTGGTAACGTTAGTTGTAGTGGATGCATTTCTATCCAACAAGCTATTAAACAAGCTAGGCTACATTATATTACACTAACATAGCAAACATTTTGTCATGACTAATTCCTTAATTACTCAGCATAATTTCTATTTGAGAAAAGAAAAACTTCATCCGATGTTTAATGTGAATAAAATCGCCTTGAACCGCCTACTTACTACATACCTGTTGTCGGTACACGATCCGTTCTGCCTGCACGATCCGTTCTGCACATGCGCAAAATGTTCGCGCATGCGCGGTTGTACGAGGATATACGACACTGCACGATCTGTTCCACGCTTCCGGTCGACAGCCAAGCTAACGTTAGTTTAGCTAACAGCTAATTCGGCTAACTGCTAGCTGAGACAGCATGTAATAACTTTAAAAGACCCTCAAAATAAAACTTGAAAATAAACGTTGACATATATAACAGCTGTTACGTCAGTTCTACTTTACTTGTGCTCATTTAAAATACAATCACTCAATACTTGTCTTTATTGTTATTACTGTGAAGTCTTAATTTAGCTGTAGCCTGCTTTTCCCATTACGTTTGAGTTAACGTTATTTTAGACTGAATCTAGCTGTCAGCTAGCGGTTAGCCGAATTAGCTGTTAGCTAAACTAACGTTAGCTTCCCGGTGGAGGCTAGCCATAGGCTAGCGTGGAACAGATCGTGCAGGTCGTATGAATACGTAAAACAGTATTATCTTGCGCATGTGCAGAACGGATCGTGCAGGCAGAACGGATCGTGTACCGACACCTGTCACTACCCAATGTGACTGTGTGAGTCTGGTGCAGAGCCTAACAGCATTCAGTGGACCAAACCACTGTGAGGCAAGGGAGGGGGTACTCAAAATGTTTCTAAACTTAAAAAGCATTTTTTGGGGTTTGTATTGTTTTACTTACACAGATATTTTAATCATTATGTTATTTACAATACACAGCATTGTTTTAATGATATTTCTAGGGGGGACAACCCTTAGATGGGGGGAGGGTCCTGACCCCCCCCGAGCCCCCTGGGATTTACGCCCTTGTATAGGCCCATACATATACAGTACAGTATACCCACTACAATACATTAGACTACACCACTGCTTATTGCTGAATGTTTCCCGTCAACACACACAGACACATATACCATATTATGTTAAAAAAAACTGTTATCATTGTGGATATCATTGTGTTATGACACTAACCGTTGTTGAGTCTCCCAGTGCTGCCACCACCTTGATGTCTGCTGGTCTCAGCTTGTGAACTACAAATAAAAGACATACAAAGTTTCAACCTACTGACATCAAGATTGACGGCCAACATCATCCCTATACAATGTATTATTAGGGACCTAACCAGCTCCTATTTTCTGCAGCCCCTGTATAATTTGTATTTGAATAGAGAATCTGTTAAATTATCTTGATGAGACACTGAAACAATCCAGATGACAATCGGTGCAGTTGATATAAGCCCTTTCATTCCCAGTGTCACTGGTGGTGTGCATAGCTGTCTTTGTTTCAGATATTAACAATAGATAAAAGAGGACATCAAATCTCATATTGACTGATATGGTCTGTCTCACCTGAAGTTGGCACAGTGTCAGATGGAGTAAGGTCCACACAGGAGAAATCAGATCCCCAGTTCTGGTGGGAATGAAACATCAGAAGGTATTGTCAATGTGTAAAATGACTTGAGAAAATAGATGGATGTACATAAAGAGTAATTTATTTTATTATTTTATTTTCATTCAAACTGTGTGATTAGTGCTGTGAAATTTTAGCTTCATTCAGGTTTTTAGTTAAACATTATATATTTTATTTGTACTAGAAGTCACTTCTCAGCCTCTCAGAGTTTAAAGGCTTACTGTGATAGGTCCAGGTGTTGGAGAGGGGCCACCATATATGTAATTGCTGTTGTTATAGGTACGGATGAATGGTGAAGTCTATAGGCAAAGGACAGAACGTATATTACATGATGGCCTCAAAAAGAAAACTGATTGCTGAAACATTATAGACTTTTAATAACAGAAGCTTTTGAAATTCATTTATATCATGTTCCTCACAGGATTGAGCTATCATACGATTTACAAAAAAAAAACACATTAACCAGCATTTAAAGCACTGACTCTTTATTTTAACACAATTTCTTATGGATTTGTTTTTTTCTCACCTTAGTTGGACATTTCAGGTCGAGGTCTACAGTAAAATTCTGTATGGTAGTCTTATTGCCCAGAGGTTCCAGCTGGGGAAACAAGAGTCAGAGTGAGGCTGAGTACCATTAAGCATGTTTTATTTAAAATAGGCCTACACTGTTACATAAAAAATGATGATCACATATATATTTATTTATTTATTTAACCATTATTTATACAGCTAATCTCATTGAGACACATAGGGTCTCATTCTTAAGAGAGACCTGTTTGGGACAATACCCAACATCAGTTACAGACAGACAAACAGCTAAAACATAACCCATTGCTATTAACCTATGTGTGTTAATTGTATAGCACACTTGTTCTTGATAGGCTGGAAACAATTGACAGCGCTGATGGTTAGCTTAGCACGCATATAACCATAACCATAACCATACTAAATCAAAGGCAGCATGCTAGCTACCTTCATATGTTATGCTAAAGGTCAATGGTTTGGACTACTACTTGCTGGGCTATTGAGGCCACATCCACCACACAGATCATTTCTAGAATCCAACATTCTACAGCAGATTGAAGCTGATTGAAGACAGATTGAAGACAGTACTGCATTTGAGCTCAAGTACTACACCCCATCCAAATTCCCATAATTTCCATTAATTCCCATGAAAGTTTCCAAATTGGAATATTTCCAAAATTCCCCAGCTAAACTTTCCATGGAAAGTTTCTGGAAATTTATCGGAAAATTTCTGCCCCTTTGCAACCCTAAGCCTACTCTATTTATATGTTTACTTGATTAATTGTACTTCTTATGGGGATTAAATGGTCGACCTATTACTCCAATATGATATGAACATTAGTCTACACTTTTGTGTATCAAGTTTTCTTGTTATTAGACCAGTTTGTTTTCACACTACAGATGTCTAACTCTTGTCAATGGTGTCTTAGCTTTTTCTAATTTGTAATCACTATCATTGAATTTGTTGTGCAATAATTTTCTCATTGTCTGTCAGATACTTACCATGTTGTTCCAGAGGGAGCGAGCCATCAGCGTCTGGGCCTTTTGGCTGAGATGGAAGCAGTCAGCACTGAAGAAGGAGCAATCTGCACGGCCATCCTGTGGAAAAGGTATGTTACATGTATGAACTATTCTTTATCAATCAGAGCTGTAAAATGTAGGACTGCACTAGGAGGGAGTTTGGCCAATGTAATATGATGCAGGCTATAAAAAAGGAACTATTAAGTAAGTAAATAACTAATTATTAGGAAAAAAGAAAAGAGAAAAGGACTGTGTGGCAACTACTACACAACTTTCAAAGCTTGTGTCCTAAAATCCAGTTCTTCATAAAAAAAATAAATAAAAAAAAGCCATATCTCTTTTTGTCTTTGGAATGTAGGGTCTCAAATTGAACTCTGTTAACTAGATAATGTTGAAGGAATAGTTCAAGATTTTGGGCAATACAGAAGTAATATATTTGCTGTCTTGCCGAGAGTTAGACATGAAGCTAACACCAGCAGCCAGTTAGCTTAACATAAATACAGAAAACAGGGAAAACAGCTAGCCTGGCTCTGTCCAAAGACAACAAAATCTGCCTACCAGCAAACTTACTAATTAACATGTAACATGTTGTTTATTTAATCCATACAAAGAACAGTAACAAGTGTTATCTGAGTAGTATCAATCCTCTCATTTAATTCTCTGCAAGAAAGCAAATAAGTGTATTTCTCAAAATGTCCTTTGAAAGTGAGCTAGCCAGACAGCAAATGGTTTTGTACATTGACTTTAGATTGGAGTAATGGAAAAAACAGAATATCAACAAATTCCAAATTTGATTAGTGTTAACTGCCCACAATTAATGTACATGTTATATGCTAAAACACTGCCGTAGGAGTCACTGTCATTATTCTGGTGCTAAACCTGTGGTTATGTATTGGATAAAGTTGATAGACCAAACTCTCATGAAGTCAGTGCAGCCAGTCCCCATGTGAAAGACAGAGCTTTGTTACTGACCGGCAGTCTGGGGACGACGATTCTTCTGAAAAAAGGCTGGACAACCACAGTGAAATCTGAGCGAGTATCGTACCGGCCTGACTCCACAAGCTCATGGAGTAAACGCTTAAAGAAAGAAAGAGAATGTGTCAATCTCTGATGATGAACTGGGCTGTTTCACAATCATACTATGTTTTTTTGTTGTCTTTAATACCTGATAGTTTCTATTGATGTCCTCCACCTTTTGCAGAGCTTTAGAGTTGGGCAATGGCAAAATAACACAAGGACACATAATCCTGGCAAAGAAGGGATACCAAGGTGTTATACCACTGTTTATGATTATGTATTAGATTTTTAATATCTCAGTGAGAATTTTAAAAGGCATAGAGAAAAGTGATACTCACTTTACGAGCCAAGTTGGGCATTTCAGTGAAGTGTCGCTGTGCACTTCTCTCAGTGGGATAATATGGAGAGGTTCTACTAAGTTCACTAGAGCCCGAGGCATCTGACAAAGACAAGCTCAAATAATGCTCACAATCTATGGAAGTAAATAAAATGTAGCTGCATGTCTGTCATTTTTTACCTCTTTGTGTAGATAATCCAGGCTGTCTCGAACATTACGAATATAATTCTCTTCAGAGTAAAGGAGCTGTAAAGAAACGGAAAGCATTTTCAAGTTGTGTCTTTTGACCCCTCTAAGAAACGATTTATGAATTATTACTTCACATTAGTACTCACAGAGTTGTAGCAGTGGTCACATATGTCATTTCCACCAATAAAAAGGGTGATCACCTTCCAATCTAATTCAAAATTGATTCTCTGTATAAGAAAGAAGAATGTGAGGGAGCGTGAGTAGTATGTACAGTAGCGGTGTTAAAAAGGAGAATTCTTCTGTCCTAGTCTATGAGTAAGTACATCTCCCTCGTTGGAAGTAAGAATCAAATTCTACATGCGTGTCTCCTAGATTTGCCAAATTTTGACTTTTATAAAACAACGGAAATCACTATTGTTAATGTCCAAAGCGGATGTAACATATACAAGCGCAAGAGGATTTTATAGTGGAGTTAGCAAATTTAAAAATAGGTAAAAAATAAATAAAAAGTTATAAACTTACAGAGTCATTCTTCATCCTTGCCACCAGGGCTCGCACCTGTTTTGGTATGTCCCTTAAAACACACACAACATAAAATATCATGATGAAATGGCAAAGATTTTTCTCAGTTAAAAACACATTTATTTTTAATAAATATATTCATACAAATTATACTTTCTTTCGGCTATAAGTAAATAATAATAATAATAATTTTGATTCAAGGTCCAGAAAAAGCTACAGTAGTAAGAAGACCTTAAGGCAAGATTAATATAGTCTAGTATATTTCCCCCCTTCCCCTTCTTTATTAAATATAAAAACTCATGGAAATGACAGTTTTTTATTATTTTGTATGGCTTTCTTTTCCTGTTTATGTTAAAACTAAAGTATATGTAGTATTGTAAAATTTAAAGTTAAGTATAAAAATATGAACTTTCACACTCAACTAATATAAACTTCCATTGGATTGTAAGGTGTGTCTTTTTTAGAATAGTTTAGTCATTTCACTAAGCTGTATTTAATAGTGCAAGGAAGATGTGTTTTCATGCAACGTAAAATATGAACTACTCAATTGACAATAAATGATATGTCAAATGGATTTGGTTAATAACTTTGATGCATGTATCTAAAGTTAAGTCAGCTTAATGCTTATAACATGAATAGGTATTATATGATTAAAAACAGCTAAGAGGCTGCTGAAGTTGCCTTTTCATAGGACTCACTTGCTCTTAGCTCCTGCTACAGCCTGGTTAAGGAATGCCTGAGGAGTTTGCTGCTCGCCCTTTCCAACAGAGTAGCCCGTCAGGTTGTGGTTAAAATGTTTTAAGATGTCTGTTATAACAAAGAAAATAAGTATACAAATACCAGAGCAACAAAGACTCACTTTAACATGTTATCTGAAACAGAAACAAGTCATTAAGAAGACTCACTGGGCAGCGTGGTGACAGTTGTGAGGTTTTCATCTCCACCAATACTGCAAAAAACACAGAATACAACGTTAAAATTATGACTTAAAATTACTTTCCAACTAAAGGAATGATGGTCATAGAACCATGTTTATACCAACACTGCAAGACATATACCATAAGCATTATGTTGCAATGTTATAGTGTGATAGCTATGTTGGAAAGTCCTGACTTACCTCCAGGATAAACCTCTGTACTGACTCAGGACGTCCAGGATGTTGTTAGGGCTGGATGCGATACCGTTCCCTGCCTGACAGAGAGAACAGGACAGTGTTTCAGTAACACAATGAAATAAGTTAAGTTCTCAATATTTTACAGTACACCAGTGTATTTGTCTCTTCTTTTAATGTAGATATTAAAAATGTGTGATTTCATACTGTTACACCACTGTACTTTCTCCATCGTTTCATTTCTCCAATATAATGATGTGATAAATGACCACCCAGGCCTTGAGTTCTTTGGACTGTTCACGCACTTAAGCCAACTATTATGCAAGTAAATCTGACTGTTTTCATTATTGATAAATCCACAAATTCTGTTTTTCAGAAATAAATGTTAGGTCATTCAATGTTTATTAGCAATCATACATATTATCTATTAAATCACACATCTATCTGTTGTATCTTTGTTATACTATCAGCTGTTCTTTTGCACTTTCCAGACCCTTTGTTTATCTGTACAGTATATTTATCAAACTCTAACTTATTACTGCACATAACTGACATTTACCTCTTGGGTAAAAATACATCCAACGTAGAGCTACTCAATTTTAATATCCAAGGACAATTCTTCACTTAACTGTTCAGAATCATCCACTAATTTGAGCCACTAATATACAGTCTTTTACTGGTCGTACACTGCATATTTAGTGTATGTTTGAGTTAAAGATCATGGTCCTACTTCCGAGATATTGTATTTTGTTATAACTTTCTATCCACTTGAAAGAATGACAAAATTACTCACTGTCAGAGAGTCTCCCACAGCAGCCACCACTTTGATATCTCCAGGCCTAAGTTCATGGACTGGGAAAATAAAAAGGTTATCTCAGACCAGTCAGACCAGTAATGCTCTATGAATTAGACAGTACAGGACTTTCAGAAGGACTGTACATATAAAACTAATATAATGTGTGTAATCATATTAATATGGCAATAAAACTAGCTAAAAACACTTTATAGTAGGATCCAAAAATAAAGTACCACTTGAAAGAAGAAGTAGATTATCAGAAGCAATGTTAAACAAAACTTAAGCAAAACTTGATGAAAGTGATAAATATACAGATTAGTGACAAATGAAAGGAATATTCAATATAAAGTGCGTTTTATATATATATATATATATATATATATATATATATATATATATATATATATATATATATATATACATGAGATAAATTGTATGTCAATGTAACACCTTTGTTTTGTATTTTCTTCATATTTGAAGTAAATAAGAAAGACTTTTGCTGGTTTTGCAACATGAAAAGCCTGTCTATAAAAAACGACACATGAATGCAAATTATAAATACATTCTCCCTGCATATTTCAATGTGATAAGTCCCCATGATAAAACAATATTTGGCTTTTTCCAGCCAACTGAGAGTCACCCCGGCGCCTGATAAATGCCTAACATGTAAGTGTAAACCATCTTACTGTACCTGAGGTGGGTGTGGAGGGTGAGGGGCTGAGGTCCTCACAGGGCATCTCTGTGCCTGTAAACTGACCGGACACACAGAACAAATCCAAAGTCACAACTAAACAGGAGGCGTACAACGCTGCCACAACCTCCATTCTGGCTCAATACCACACTAGACTCACTGGGAGGAGGAGAGGAGAGGCATCGCTGTGGTGATATGAAGGAGAGTTTCTCTCCGTCCTCAAGAAGGGTCGGTCCTTGGGGAGGGAGGTAGATAGCCGGAGAGAGGAGGAGGAGGAATAAGATAAAAAAAGTTAATAATAATAATAATAATAATAATAATACATTTTATTTATATAGCGCCTTACATGGTACTCAAAGACACTTTACAGTAAAACCAGCACATACAGTATAGCACATTAAAAACAGGTAAGCAATAAAACCAACACATAAAACAAGCATATTAAAAATAGTTAAAAACAATAAAACCAGTAACTATCAGGTGAGAAATGTAAGACTGTTGTATGTGGAAAGCTAATCTGAAGAGGTGTGTTATGATTAGTGTTTTGAATGTGTTCAGGTCAGTACAGTCACAGATGTGAATGGGTAGGGGGTTCCAGAGGGAGGGGGCTGCAATGGTGAAAGCTCTGTCACCCCAGGTACGGAAAGTTGAGAAAGCAGTGTAGAATATTAGTTTGGCACACTGAAACCTGTCTTTAAGTAAAGTGCATCTAATAGCACATTTTAGCATGCTGATTTAACTGCATGTGTGTGAGTTTGTAGCACAGTTACTTACCTCAGTTGGACATGGCAATGTGATGATCTTTCCATTGTCTTCTGTGTTATGTCGGCCACTTGTGGGCTGCAGCTGAAAGACAGAAAACTCATTGTCTTCATGTTTGCAACAGGGAGAACAATGACTCTGTATGTCTGCGTGGTCGAATTTCATGAAGTTACACAGTTTACATTTACTCAAGTACTTTATACTTTTACTCCACTACATCTCAGAGGCAACTACTTTTTACTGCACTACATTTGTCTGACAGCTTGAGTTACTTCTCAGTTTACCATTTTTCATACCATTCCTGTCTATTTAAAACCATGTATCTATCTAACCATGTATAGAATATGATGCATTACTGTAGACTACCCAACACATAGAAAAGAGTTAAAATGAGTACAAGCTTAAACATCTACAGCAGTAAAATGCAACATACACACTAATGCAGCAGTAATAGTATTCCAAAAACATCATAAATAAAAGTAAAACACTGACAGGGAATATTTTACTGCAGAATGACTACTTTTACTTTTTTATACTTTAAGTGAAATGTGTTACATACTTTAACTTAAGTAAAGTTTTGAAGGCAGGACTTTTACCTATTTGAGAATTTTCACAGTGTGGTATTAGTACTTTTAATTAAGTAAAGAATCTGAATACTTCTTCCACCACTGTGTGTGTGTCTGTATGAGAAAGAGAAAGCAGGGTTTGATTAGATTGCTTTAGGTCTCACCAGGTTTGTCCACATCTGCACCATCAGTTTATCAGTTTGTTGTGATGCTGACTTGGAGAGATGCTTCCCACTCTGTTAAAAAAAAAGAACATCAACAACATTGTACTGTACTTCAGATACATAAAGTACATCTTCAGTAAGATAACCATGACTGTGTATCTGTTACTGTCACAAACTGTTACTTTGTTTTCATTTGTGACATTTTTTTATTGTTGTCTTAGACAACATGTTGACTCATTGCAGTAGGAAAAGGGTTTAAGATAAAATCATGCTTTTCTTGACATGACAAGTCAAAATCCCTGCTGTGAAAAATGCCTCTTCGAGGAATCATTCTCACTATAAAAAATGAAAAGGCACATTTTGTTAGTTCAGATCTGTCTCTTAATAATTAATAAATCAAGAGTCATAGGACACACGTCCTTTTATACATCACTGATTTTTGAGGCACTAAAGTTCTTTGTGAAAGATGATGCAAGGGATGCAAGTTGTGCGAGTGAACTCACAGAGACAGATGAAAGGTCGGTGATGAAAGGTGCATCCTGCACAATGACAGTGAAGTCATCTCTGTCATGGTACCAACGCTTCTTTACCATGAGCTCATCCAAAGACTCCTGGTCAGTGAAAAAGGAGTTGAGAAGAAAATTTCACAGCAGCTAAAAACAACCAAAGGACTGAATGATCAGATATTCTGGTATGACTAATGGACCAACCTGCAGTGCATGACTCAACATGGCCCTCTGAAGTCTGTCTTCTCCTTCGTTGTTTGTCTCCGTGCATCGACACATCCTGTCAGTAAAACAGATTGTTAAAACGTTATATGTATATTACTAGGAAAAAATAAGTATCAAATCACATATGAACTCACTTGTTGTGGAAACTGCCACGCTCTCCATCCCACAATGCAACACTGACAATGGTCCTCTTCAGCTAGCTCTGTGGTCCTTTTAGAAGCTGTTGGTCGTTTTGTAAATCAAACTACAACATGTGCTAAATACCTGAAATAAAATATATAATATCATTATTGAAGATGAAGTTTCTTTTGGACAAACTGTATCAGCTTGGAGTCTGATGCTGAAAAGATTTTTTTTTTAAACTTGGACTCTGTGTCTTCTGTTTGAGGCAACAACGTTTAAAGAAACAACTCTGTAAGCACACAATATATGCATTTTTTCCCTAACAAAATTTTGTGAGCTTATTATTAAATCATATTGCTGTTTACCTGCTGCTGCTCACAAGCACAGAGCTGATCCACCTGAGCAAAGAGAAGTACCAGCTTCCAATCTCTATCCACATCAACAGCCTGTAGTAGAAGTAAAACAGATAACATCAACCACTGTTAAGCTTTTTAATGCTTATGGGACTTTCCCCTTTTTGATTATTATTGATTATTTATCCTTATAAATATCCTTTAAGATGGGAGTGCAGACACTGGAGCGCCTACCTGATTGTTTTGGAGGTAGAGGGACACTTCCTTTGCCTGCTCCACCAGTTTGCTACAAAGGAGGAAACAATTCATTGAAAGCAGCCAGATTCGACAGTAACAATGTTTATCATGTGTCAGAAAGTGCTGTCTGTACCTGTGTTGAACAAACTGAGGGGCATACAAGTTTGTTGCATCTGAGAGAGGACTGACCAGTCCAGGATTAAACAGGGTCATCAGCTCTGATGGAGAGACATTAAGTGTAACACCAAAATCTAGACATCCCATTGGCCCACCACCTGTGGAAGGAACCACTGGGGCCGGGTGCGCTGCCACACGGGTGGCAGTGAAGGTCAGGGGCCTTGATGGACCAGACCCGGGCAGCAGGGGCTGGCTCTGGGGACGTGGAATGTCACCTCTCTGTGGGGGAAGGAGCCGGTGTTGTCCCGTTGTGATCTGTGTCCCTCCTGTTAAAAGCGTAGCGCCCCCCTCCGTGGTTAAGGTTAGGGACAAGGGTTTGGTTCAGTTTGAGGTAGGGGGACACCGATCTCGATGGGTCACAGATTTCGGTGTAACACCGGAACTTGTGCGGGAGGTGGAGCGCTACCAATTAGATCTGGTGGGGCTTACCTCTACGCACAGTCTCGGTTCTGGAACCATATTCCAGGATAGGGGTTGAACTCTTTTCTTCTCCGGAGTTGCCCAGGTTATGAGGCGCCAGGCGGGTGTGGGGCTACTCACAAGCCCCCGGCTGAGCACCGCTACGTTGGAGTTTACCCCCGGTGGACGAGAGGGTCGCCTCCCTACACCTGCGAGTTGTGGGGGGGGGGGGAACTCTGACTGTTGTTTGTGCATATGCACCAAACAAAGGCTCGGAGTATTCGGCCTTCTTGGAGACCTTGAATGGAGTCCTGCCTGGGGCTCCAGTGGGGGACTCCATAGTTCTGCTGGGGGACTTCAACGAGCACATGGGCAAAGATAGAGACACATGGAGAGGCGTGATTGGTAGGAACGGCCTTCCTGATCTAAACCCTTGTGGTTGTTCGTTGTTGGACTTCTGTGCTAGTCACGGATCGTCTATAACAACACCATGTTTGAACATAGGGATGCTCATAAGTGTACTTGTGGCTCCCAGCAGATCTTAAATGCTGCAGAACTATGAACGCTGTCTGTCTCTAACCAAAGAGTCGACTGTAATCATGATTACTGTAATTCGGATATGAGGTCGCGCTGTCTTTACAGTCTGTTATCTTCCCTCAGGGACATTTACTCTGCATGAATCGCGTGCTGAAGCATGGCTTTTATCTCTCTCATCTACTCTAATCTTTGAACAGGCTACATGGGCTGAAAAGTATGTCCTGTAGTTACACTTCTGTATATGAAAAATCACCATGACATGTCATCCTTTTGATCTGTACAAATAAATAAAAACTGATGGGCCTGATTTTACCTGGGATTAAAGCACTTCCTTCTTCCTTCTTTGTCTCGAGAAAAGGTGCAGCAGACGAAGATTTCATTAAAGATCTTTAAACATCTGACCACAAACAAAACTGGTAAGCCTGAGACAGAGAAAATGGTGTTTCAGGTAAGCTCTTGTAGCTGGAAAACTATAAATCAAGTGAGGAGATGGTGCTTGAAAAAAGTGCTTAGTGCTCTGCTATTTATCAAACTGCTAAAAGTAAAACCCTTCACTTTTATTCATTCTTCTAAATTTAACAATCAAAGCTATGATGTAAAAAAGCTGCAGATGTTTCTGAAGTCTGTGCAGATCCTTGACAACATCTGTACAAAAACAGAGGTGAGTATACAGCTTCTGAGACATGTTTTGGAGTGACTGTATGGAGACTAACTATTATTTCCACAGTAAGTCTTTTCTGTTTATTAAAGTGAAGTATCAAAGGAGGGAATAGACGAAACAAAAAGAAAGGGTGTAGGGAGACAGCTCTTTCTATACCACCAACTGGAGCGATAGACCACTGGATGGATACGTTGCTACTTTTCGGGTTGTTGAGAGTGCACAAACATGATTTGTCATCAGATGCAGTCAGTCATCCTGGAGGAGAGAGATCGCTTTGTGAGCTCAACAGTCCCGCCCACAGCGGGTTCCGGAACAAAAAATACAATCCAATTTCTCCATTGACAAATTGGAGTATAAGCCATAGAATCGTAACCGTCCATGGTAGACTTAGTCCAGCTACGACATAACTAAGCGATTGTATATGCTCATATAGATGCCAAAAGTTCATGGGGCACCAACCTTGTTTTGAGATAAATGTCTTTTATTCGCGATGTCTTGGATAAGTACTCCTTTACCCACAATCCTGAACAATCCCACAATCCCATAGTGATGCCTCTGATTGGTGGAACTCGTGCTGGTGAGGAGGGGGGGCTGCCGGGAGCTGCCTGCACGATCCGTCATGCGCATGCCCAAAATGATAATCCTGTGTTACGACGATTGATGACTGCACGAAACACGATCGGTTCCTCGCTTCTGCCGTTAGCCTCCACCGGGAAGCTAACGTTAGTTTAGCTAACAGCTGATTCGGCTAACCGCTAGCTGACAGCTTGATTCAGTCTAAAATAACATTAACTCAAACTAAACACTGGGTAAAGCAGGCTACAGCTGACGTAACAGCTGTTATATATTTTAACGGTTATTTTCAGGTTTTATTTTGAGGGTCTTTTAAAGTTATTACATGCTGTCTCAGCTAGCGGTTAGTCGAATTAGCGGTTAGCTAAACTAACGTAGCTTCCTTTATTCAGTGGTGTGCGGTGGTTTATGGGATGAGTAGTTCCTTCGCTCGATAATGAAACTATGACACAGTCTTGTACCTTTGACTTTTTTTTGATTTTCTGTTCGTTTTTTCAGTCGAAATTATATGTTGTATGCTTATGAGTCATGTCGTAGCTGGTTAGCCTAAGGCATGGTCTAAAACTCTTTATGTACGGATTTTTCCAGACGTCAATGGGAGAAATGAATGGGAAATTTACTTCCGGAACCCAAGGTCTCTCGGAGGAGGGGCGGGACTGTTGAGCTCTATATTGGGACATTCCAAATCCCTTGGCTAACTGTTAAGGTAAAAAGCTTTGAGGTTTTAGAACAATCTGGTGAAGACATATAAAAAGTCATGGGAGGATGGGGATTGCATACAGTTGAAAGCAAAAAGCTTGCTGAGCTGGTAGAAGTGGAGCAGGACAGCATGTGATTAAAGGGGGTTTACAGTCAAGCCTGTTGGATTTTATATTTAATATTTTTATATCACACCTATCTTTTTTATTTGGAAATATGCCATGTATTAGCAGGTAATTCACACTGTCTTGATTTTGTTAATCTTAGATTTAAGGTTAATCTGTTACTTGATAATAAGTATATATATATATATATAGTATATACTGTATATTGATATCTGGGTAGGACATCGGAAGGTGTAGCCTGTGGTTGTCTTGATCAATGCTGTTCTATAATAATTAATAACTACATGCACTTTCTCCCGTTTCTCCCGCTTTCTTTATCTTCCTTCCAACAGGCTGTTGACTCTGGTGAAGTCACTATGGCTGTAGTGTATTTATTTACCTTTCTGCAACATTAAATAAATTACACAAACAAATATTCAGCACCTGAAAATCCAGGGACTGATCTTGAAGGATAAAGCTGGCATTGTTCTATATTTTCCTATTTACAACAAATCCCATAAACGAAACCCAAACCAACAATATGTTATTCCGTCTCTCAATGCTCTCTGACATCCATACCCTGCCTATGGCACTCAGCCCATTGGTTTCTATGAAAGATATAAATCTTCAAAAACTACAACTATTTATTTGAAGGAAGACATTTCCTTTAACTAGGCATTGTAATTTTTAGCAAATATTTTTTGAGAACTTGTGCATATATTAGGGGCTATTATGTGTTTTTAAAAGTTTCTGGATAACAATGGAGCTCTGTGGCACAGAGGAATAAGCTATATCATGCTTTGGAAACACAGTACTTGTTATTGGGCTCAATTCATTGTTGGTTTTGGTCTTTTCATGGAATTCTTTGACAAAAAATACAGAGTATCACCAGACTTATGTGTGTGACTGAAGTGCAAACTCATCAAGATCCAAAATCTTCTCTTCTATAGGTGTCTCCATTGCTAAATTTCTCTCAACAGGTCAACTCATTTCAATGCAGCTTAATTTAATCAGGAAATTCCATTCATTGTCAGCACAGCTTTCAAGAGAGTCCTGAGTGCAAGTATTCATGTTTTACAATTGTATACAATTAAATTGTGGGTAGATAACCATCCTGGGAATTCCACCATCTGTGGGTTAGTATACTCTGCTGTCCCCTAGTGGCCAGCTTCCAGAGATACACGGAAAATACCAATGGAAAATACTAGGGAGACTGCGCATTTAAAGGAGAATTCTGGTAGATTTCAACACATAGTTCTGTTGTTTGTGGTCACGGAGTGCTGTCAGTAGCGAGAAAAACGAAAATAATCAGTGTTGCCTACACCGAGTTATGCTCCTGCTACAGTTCGCACCCAGGCAGCTGAAACGGGGAAGGTTTTAAACGTGCTTTAAGCCTCTTAACATGTTCGAGATGTCATTACAAGTGTCTTGCCATGTGAACTGATTCCTTCCAAGTGAACACAGTGAATATGACTGCAGTAGATGTGAAAGAAATGCATACAAGTTGTGCTCATTCAGCCAGTGCGCATACCTCTGTTTAGTTCCGGTGTTCTGGTGAAGTCCACACAAATTGATTGTCGTACGGAATATCGGGGCACAAAAAACAAACACACCTCTCAGTAAAGTTGTCTCGCGCTGCATTCTGGGAAATGAAGGCAGTATGCTGCCAGGCAGGCAGGCAGGCAACCCGACTTACTCGTGTAGTTAACTGTTAAGGCAACATTCCTCAATCCGCACTGGATACTTTGGTTAATGTTAGTTTTGACGGCATGTAAAGTGAGCAGGATAATTGACTTCCTTGCCTCTTGGACGGACACAAATCAGAGCTAATGAAGAAAAAAGTCATAAAAAGTCATAGTATAGTATGTCGAAAAAAGTCATAGTATAGTATGTCAAAAAAAGTCATAGTATAGTATGTCAAAAAAAGTCATAGTATGTCGAAAAAAGTCATAAAAAGACATAGTATAGTATGTGATAAATACATTAAAAAAATCATGGTATAGTATGTCATTAAATGTCAAAAATTCATAGTATAGTATGTAAAAAAAATATCAAGAAAGTCATAGTATAGTTTGTCATAAAAAATGTCAAGAAATTATTTGCGTGGCGTGAGGTTTTTGTCCTGATGGACCGCAACCTCCTGCCAGAGGGTAGGGGTTCAAACAGTTTGTGTCCGGTGTGAGGGGGATTGGCTACAATCTTTCCTGCCCGCCTCAGCGTTCTGGAGGTATGTCATAAAAAGTTAGAAAAAAAGTCATAGTATAGTGTGTCATAAAAAGTCATAATATAGTATGTCATATTAAATGTGGGAACTACACATGTCTAGACAAAATTTTATGGAAATCCATCAAACACTTACGGAGATATTTCAGTCTGGACTAAATCCCTGGAGCCACCCTGCTAGCATGGCTAAAAAAGTCACATCAGTGGGTAGGACCCTATTGTTTACAAGGTCAATCAACAATGGCTCAAATATTGTTGCAATTTTATTTCATCAATAAATAAAAATAAGAAGAGAAATGAACACAAATTCTGGATTTAACAAACTCTGTGCAGTTAAAAAATTATAAATGTTTTATATACTTGTTGATATTTTGTTACTAACATTATAATCACATTAGTTTCTATAACGTGAACAGGCTACCGGTACTGCCACTCTAACCCCAGTCTGCAGCTCTGCAGCTTTCTAGATGATTTTTACAATAGTTGAATTTCAATAGTTATATTATTACATATTACATATATTACAATATATATATTGCGATACATCAACCAATGTGTCCCTGAGCAAGACACTTAACCCCTATTTGCTCCAGAGGTGTGCGACCTCTGACATATATAGCAATTGTAAGTAGCTTTGGATAAAAGCTAAATGACATGTAATGTAATAGCTCACATCCACAACTTCAGACAAGCTGTCTGTTCAATACCTGCCTCAAGTGAAACAACAGAGAGATAAAGTAAACATTTTTTGAACAACGTCAAACAACCAGGTAAACAACAAAGAAGTAGGAATTGGTAGACCAAACCAGGGCTACGATGCATCTGAATAGTGGACTTGAGGTCAACCGATAGCAAGAAAGAGGACTGTAATGACATATCATTGTTGCTGTTTCTGCTGGATGTTTCTTCTGGAGTCCACTCGCTGCCCTCTAGAGGTAAAAAAAAATGCTTAATGCAGCTTTATAATTGACAATAAATACAGCTCCATAACAAAAATGGCATTAAAAAGCAGTTCCTTTCATTTCTACTGCTTTCTCCACTTTGTTTTTCCGACGCTGACAGCTGGAGAGAATTAGCCAGGCAAAAACAATGCCAGCCAGTAAACTGACAATTCCCACAATCACTGGCACCCACACAGGCATGGAGGAGGGACACGTGGGCACAGGGATGGTTGGTGCAGGACTGGTGGTGGTCACTGGTGGACTTGGTAGGCTGTTGATCTTAGTGAAGATGAAGGGATTGGCCTATAGGAAACATAGTGAAGAACTTTAAGAAATGAAGAACTTCAAAGATTATGGGTTAATGAGTAAAGTAATATGTAGACCAAAAGTGTTCAATATTAAATAAATAAGACATGAAATAAACCAATAGTTAGGTGATACAATAATAACTTGTGAGCAGTGGGATTTCCCTCCAGACTCTAAAAATCTCCACACATACCTCAGAGGGACAGTGGATCTTTGAGCGGTCATATGTGAAGTTGTTGTAGTTCTGCTTTCTGCCTACGGGCTCCAACTGTTAAGACAGAAAGATAAATACTGTAAAACCACAAAAAGCACTTGGAGGCACTAGTCATTGTGCTGCAGTTTGGTCAATACTCACCATGTTATTCCACAAGGCAATGGCCATCTCAGCATGAGCTCGCTCACTGATATGGAAACAGTCCACAGAGAAGAAACTCGAGTCAACCTCACCCTCCTGGTGAAAAGAGTAGATTTTTAGCATGGGTATGTTACATTATTTGTGTATGGGTGCTTGTTTGGATACATTTGTATGTCTCTGTAACTTACTCCAATATAAGGGATAAAGGAATTGTGTAAAAAGGGTTGAAGGACAACAGCAAAGTCTTCTTTTCCCTCATAGCGATTTCCAGAAATAAGATGCTCGATCTCAGCCTGGGGGAAAAAAAGAGAAAACTGGAGGAATGACAAAGGGAACCCAATTTAGAAAATAATTTATATGGTTAAAAGAGCTCTTAGCTTTTACCTGATACTCGCGATTGATTTGTTTTATCTCTTCAAGCTCTGGGGAGTTTACAGCTGAATTGATAACACATGGACAGCTGGTCCTGTGAAAAATAGATTCCTGTTTATTCTCCTTTTGCTGAGATATAAAAAAAATCAGTGCAAAGACTGTTCCATGCCAATATCCTTGAATTCAGAATTTAAATTATTGACTGATCATGTAAAAATAAATAGTTGTAGAGGTTAACAGTAGTTAAAACTGTTAGAAGTAATTGTCAATGCATCAAAACAACTGAACCGGAAGTATTTGCAACATTTCAAGTGTTCCCAGGAACTGCTGCTTTATGTCCACTAAAGCTTTTGTAGTAGCGTCAAGTTGAAATGACAAATAATGAGACTATGACATAGTGTTAATTACAAAATAACGATACGTTAGAGTGAGAGATGTGAACATATCAAAAGATCAACACAAATATTGCTGATAATCAAATCCACTTTTTCTAATTTGGAAAGTCTGTCTCTTTTAATCCTCACATCTGCTTGAGAAAATCTTGATATTTCTCAGATGCTTAATGAATAACATTTGTCTTAACTAGATTTAAAAAAAGAAATGACACCACTGGAACAACCAATCTTAATTGCTGGAGGCTTAAACTTGTATTTACTGATTTCTTTTTTTACCACTTGGGTACGGTGGCCGACAGGGGCAAACGCACTGCAACTTAAGAAAACACATGCAAATAGACAAAACACAAGCAAATTAAGAAAACATCTTCATTAATTTGACAACACATGTGCAGCATTCAGCAAACGCTCTGCAAATGCACACAACACAACCAAATACATAAACACACTGCAAATAAAAAATGATGCAAAAAGAAAAGCACACAAACCCAGAAAAAAAGAAGCGATGCAAAAAGAAAAACAACTTCATTCATTTGACAACACATGCACAGCATTCAGCAAACAACCAAATACATAAACGCGCTGCAAAAAGAAAAGCACACAAACCCCGAAAACAAATGCAACAAAAAAACGCTGCATCCAGATTACACAATGGAAGTTCTCCAGACCTCTAGAGGGAGCAGCTAGTGGAACAGCTGGATTTTCGACCCCACGGGGAGA
Organism: Sander lucioperca; assembly: GCF_008315115.2. Taxonomy (NCBI): domain Eukaryota; kingdom Metazoa; phylum Chordata; class Actinopteri; order Perciformes; family Percidae; genus Sander; species Sander lucioperca. The sequence continues at coordinate 10,642,722 of NC_050191.1, forward strand.
GAGCGCTCTGCCTTTTTATTAGAGTCGGGTATATATATATATATTTAGAAATCCTGTCTGTTTTTTGTATTTTGTATTTCAAGAGCGAATTGCTCCACATATGAATACAGATTGATCACTTATTTTGTTGGTAACCGTTGTTGTATAATCACAATATTACACTTGAGGATGCCTACACTTCAGTGATGCGCCTTTCGGACCTCGAAATTAAACCCTCTCATGTAATATGGCTTAAACAAACGTCAACATTAAACGCTGATGCAGTTTTAAATGTTTTATCACCACGAGTTTACAGACGTCTCTGCTGATTGAGTATCAGCTGGGACCTGAGCCGAGACACACCCACCAAACGAGAAAAAACAGATCTCAAACATAGATTTAATATTTACAGTCTATGATCTCAAAGCAGTTGCACACCGTTTCACAACGGTGCACACCGTTCTGAGATTGAACGTGCCCCGCCGTCTCTCTCTCTCTCTCTCTCTCTCTCTCTCTCTCTCGAAAATCCAGCTGTTCCACTAGCTGCTCCCTCTAGAGGTCTGGAGAACTTCCGTTGTGTAATCTGGATGCAGCGTTTTTTTGTTGCATTTGTTTTTGGGGTTTGCGTGCTTTTCTTTTTGCATTGTTTTTTATTTGCAGCGCGTTTATGTATTTGGTTGTGTTGTGGTATTTGCAGCGCGTTTATGTATTTGGTTGTGTTGTGGTATTTGCAGCTCATTTATGTATTTGGTTGTGTTGTGGTATTTGCAGCGTGTTTATGTATTTGGTTGTGTTGTGGTATTTGCAGCGTGTTTATGTATTTGGTTGTGTTGTGGTATTTGCAGCGCGTTTATGTATTTGGTTGTGTTGTGGTATTTGCAGCGTGTTTATGTATTTGGTTGTGTTGTGGTATTTGCAGCGTGTTTATGTATTTGGTTGTGTTGTGGTATTTGCAGCGTGTTTGTGTATTTGGTAGTGTTGTGGTATTTGCAGTGCGTTTGCTGAATGCTGTGCATGTGTTGTCAAATTAATGAAGATGTTTTCTTAATTTGCTTGTGTTTTGTCTATTTGTATGTGTTTTATTAAGTTGCAGGGCGTCTGCCCCTGTTGGCCACCGTACTTGGGGGCAGCAGAAACAAGCTTTAAACAGTGATGACATATTTTCTTTTAAATTGATATTGCAGAGCATCACACATCCTGCAGACAAAGATCATTCATTTGGAATCTTGTTTGTGTCCACCCAACAAATGTAAATCCAATATTCACTCTTCTTTTAGCTCTGTTTTGGTCTCCTAATATACATATCTGGCTTTTTAGATGCTAAATTCTTCACCAGCTAGTTGCTAATTTTGTCTGTCTGCTGTTTGATGATGAAATGGAGAGAAAAAAACAGACAAAACAAACCTCTGCAAGAGGGAACAGCCAAGCGTGTTCCTCATAACTGATTTCAATGGATCTATCTGCAAGATTGCCACAACATTGACCAACAACCTCGGTACCTAAAGATACAGAGAGTAAAGAATAAGAAAACATGACACACTTTTACTCACAAGGACAACAGATGACAATTACTTATAGCGTATAATATCTCACCTCTTTGTATAACATGTCCAAACTGAGCATCAGATTGTGGCTGTAGTTCTTGGGTGACAGATTATTCTGCAGATTTGTAAAATATGTTTTTTTTACTGCAGTTCCATAACATACAGAAGTGTGTGGTTATGTATGTACAATACATTCATTTTAATAAGGACACTTACTTGGTCTATGCAGTAATTGCAAAGATCATTTCCTCCAACAAATATTGTCACAATTTTCCAGTCCTTTTCAAAATCCACCTCCTGTGTAACGTGTACAGAACATGAGCATGAAAGAGGTAGACACTAATAGAACCATCTAATAAATGACTTATCTTTGGGGAAGTCTTACCTTATTTTCTTTAATGGCCTTGATGAGAGCTTGGACTTGTAATGCGATATCTCTGTCACAGAAAAAATACAGTAAATATGTGTAGATAGAGAGATGACAATGGGTTGCTCAAATGCTTCACCCAGGTGGAGGAAATAAAAGAATATGCACATACGAGGTCTTAGCTCCAGGTACAGCCATGTTGAAGAACTTCTGTCTGGAGCCTTGGCCTTTGGAGAAGCCCTTTATGAAGGGGTTGAACTTCTTCAAGATGTCTGAGGAGAAAAAGATGAAAAACGTTCCAGCTGAGAAGTAGTGCACTGCTGGTTTCTGCCACTCTAGCAGCTGGTAAAGTAGTAAAAGTTCTCCTGCCACATTACAGCTCTTCAACTGGTCCACTAACTACAAGTCAAGCCAACATTTAGTAACTCCCGCATAGGAATGTCTAAGCAGACATTGAACTTAAACTTCTGCTTGTACAAGTGTTCCTAGTCTGTTCCTAGACCAAACCCTCTTAACTGCACAAACTCATGATAAATAACTGCTTGTTTCAACCTGATGAATGCCACCTAAACATGAATAGGTATGTATTAGTGAGATATAAGCATTAACAAATCAGTGTCCGCATATTGATTTATAAGGCTACCTGTTCCGCTCCATTTGTGGAGTAGCGCGTCATTTACAAAAATGTCACATAAGAATGAATGCAATCATTTCACACTGCAGAGCTTTAAGTCATGCAGCTAAAAACTGAACAAATGTAGCAGTGTGTGGTCGTATTAAAGGACCTGAAACAATTGGAAAATATTAATAATTAACAGCTGCCAACAACGTCATCAGAGCAACGCTGTAGTGTGACAGACATAAAGAAGAAATGGTTTGACATGAAGTTACTTAAATTCCAAATTCATTACCATTAAGGCATTATAATTCTTAAATCAAACAAGTAAAGTGTTTGGAGAAGACAGGCCGGCAGACATGACTAAATTAATCTTGTATATGAGGAAATTGGTGAATGTGACACTTTAGAACAAATCCGTGTGTGCAAGTGTTTCTGGCATGAGGCCCATTGTTTAGAAACTGCCCCACATTAATGTTAAAAAATGTCTAAAAGATTTTCAATACTAAAAAGAAGGCTTCTCTGCAGCATTATGCAGGAGAGATTGTTATTCCTGTCAGATATAGTGACTCAGAGAAACTAACGCATAAACTCACTTGGTAGTGTTGTGACCGTCTCCAGAGTCTGATCCCCTCCAATGCTACAAAAAAAGGCAACAAACATCAGCTCTGTTTGCAAAATGTGAGGGTTAAAGTATACCTCAATAACACTACAGGCATGTCGTACCTCCATGATACTCCTTTATACTCTTTATTGAGGTCAAACAGGTTCTTTGCCTTAGCACCAGTGCCTGCCTGTGAACATAGAGCCACATATGAAGACAGACACACACACACACACACACACACACACACACACACACAAACACACAAAATGAAAATAAAATGAAAATAATATGCTGCAGACGACAGTGAGACACTAACAAAGATAAGTCTTACATCAAAGCCTAAACATCAGAACATAAAAGGGGTGATCATTACCAGTGCAAGCTATTTGGCTGATAACAATTTCATAGTTCATAGTTCAATGACACTAAATAGCTGACCTGATACCAACAGGTTCACAGTGTGTACTTATTGACAGTGGTGTAGTCTACGTGATACACAGGTATACGCAGTATACCCACAAAGAAAGCTCCAGGATTTCCATAAACCCACTTAAAAATGCGCAATGGCACATAACAACATACTTTCCATTATAAATTTGATATATTTTGAAATGTTATCTGTGTTTTTATTCTTCACATAACACACGGCTTAATACAGATATTTCCACCGTAAATTGGTGTATATATATATATATATATATATAGGCCCATACATATACAGTACAGTATACCCACTACAATACATTAGACTACACCACTGCTTATTGCTGAATGTTTCCCGTCAACACACACAGACACATATACCATATTATGTTAAAAAAAACAAAAACATAATCATTACCTGGCAAGTACTCATTGTCTATTGCTGATTAAGTTAGGTAAAAGATGTGGGAGCTTCTAACATTTGTTTGTACATTATGTGTCCTTCCTTGTACTTATAAACTGGATATCATTGTGTTATGACACTAACCGTTGTTGAGTCTCCCAATGCTGCCACCACCTTGATGTCTGCTGGTCTCAGCTTGTGAACTACAAATAAAAGACATAAAAAAGTTTCAACCTACTGACATCAAGATTGATGGCCAACATCATCCCTATACAATGTATTATTAGGGACCTAACCAGCTCCTATTTTCTGCAGCCCCTGTATAATTTGTATTTGAATAGAGCATCTGTTAAATTATCTTGATGAGACATTGAAACAATCCAGATGACAATCGGTGCAGTTGATATAAGCCCTTTCATTCCCAGTGTCACTGGTGGTGTGCATAGCTGTCTTTGTTTCAGATATTAACAATAGATAAAAGAGGACATCAAATCTCATATTGACTGATATGGTCTGTCTCACCTGAAGTTGGCACAGTGTCAGATGGAGTAAGGTCCACACAGGAGAAATCAGATCCCCAGTTCTGGTGGGAATGAAACATCAGAAGGTATTGTCAATGTGTAAAATGACTTGAGAAAATAGATGGATGTACATAATTATAAAAAAATATTTTATTATTTTATTTTTATTCAAACTATGTGATTAGTGCTGTGACATCTTTCTATTTCAAAACTATGAGTTTCTGTGAAATTTTAGCTTCATTCAGGTCTTTAGTTAAACATATATTTTATTTGTACTAGAAGTCACTTCTGTTGCTTTCCTAAGGATGTACAAAGGACTTTATTTCTGTTACATTTCTGGGTAGGAAAAGAAAAGAATAAACTGTGTATATGATGCAATTATATATATTTTGTACATTTTTCAATAAAAAATGTATCACAAAAAAAACTAGAAGTCACTTCTCAGCCTCTCAGAGTTTAAAGGCTTACTGTGATAGGTCCAGGTGTTGGAGAGGGGCCACCATATATGTAATTGCTGTTGTTATAGGTACGGATGAATGGTGAAGTCTATAGGCAAAGGACAGAACGTATATTACATGATGGCCTCAAAAAGAAAACTAAGAAACTGATTGCTGAAACATTATAGACTTCTAATAACAGAAGCTTTTGAAATTCATTTATATCATGTTCCTCACAGGATTGAGCTATCATACGATTTACAAAAAAACACATTAACCAGCATTTAAAGCACTGACTCTTTATTTTAACACAATTTCTTATGGATTTGTTTTTTTCTCACCTTAGTTGGACATTTCAGGTCGAGGTCTACAGTAAAATTCTGTATGGTAGTCTTATTGCCCAGAGGTTCCAGCTGGGGAAACAAGAGTCAGAGTGAGGCTGAGTACCATTAAGCATGTTTTATTTAAAATAGGCCTACACTGTTACATAAAAAATGATGATCACATTTATTTATTTAACCATTATTTATACAGATAATCTCATTGAGACACATAGGGTCTCATTCTTAAGAGAGACCTGTTTGGGACAATACACAACATCAGTTACAGACAGACAAACAGATTACAATAGCATTAACAAGATGTAATAGTATTATTTAAAACGAAAGTGCCAAGTAGACTAAAAAAAACATAAATTACTAAAAGCAAGAACAAGATTCCAAAGACTTTCTTCCAGTGCCCTTAAAATCAGTTTAAAATCTCCTAGCGAGATTAAGTTGGACAGTTTTAAATCATATACCAAAACCACTGCTTCAGTTTCAGCTGAACATCCACCATGTTGGTTTCTGTAGATCTGTGCACAAGATATGAACAGGCATATTTTATCTACTCCCTAAATGCCCTTGTTGGACCATCATCTGTAGGTATAATATTAATAAAAAATAAAAAATTGTGATATGTTGATTTAGTTTTCCTGCTAACCTAGCTAGCCATACTAGCTATCTAAAGCTAATGTGTTGCTAAGACAACATTCTAGCTAACATTAAAGCAGCCATATTATGCTCATTTTCAGGTTCATAATTGTATTTTAAGGTTGTACCAGAATAGGTTTACATGGTTTAATTTTCTAAAAAACACCATATTTTTGTTGTACTGCAGTGCTCTCTCTCACTGCTGCAGATCCTCTTTTCACCTCGTCTCTGTTTTAGCTACAGAGTGAGACCTCTTTTCTTCTTCTTCTTCTGTACTATCTTTGATTGCACTGCACATGCCCAGTAGCTCAGATGTAGATCATGTCAGCTAGCTAGCTCCATAGACAGTAAAAGAAAGGCTGTTTCTACAACTTTGGTCAGTTACAAGGCAGGATTAGCTGGGAGACTTCTAAATGAGGGCGCACATGTAAGTAGTTCTTTTGTAGATTATGGTGAACTTGTGTGTGTTGTAGCAGTGCTTTGCTACTGAGAACGAGGTAGCATGCTAGCGTTAGCATGCTAGCGTTAGCATTAGCATTAGCATGCTAACGCTACGAGCTAATGGTTGCGGTTAGCCTGCTCGTTTCGGCTTGTGACGTCACAAGCCGTGCCGATTTTGAACAGCTCACCCAGAGACTGAAGGCAGGACACATTCAGAAACCGTATCTCACTCTAAACAGCATGGATGGATTTTTTTCAAAGTTTGTATGTGTGTGGAAGCACCAGAGACACAACAGAACATCCCAAATCGCAGAAAAAGTGATTTTTTCATAATATGGGCACTTTAAGTGTTAATTCACTGTTGAGCTGCATTTTACTATTACTCTTTTGTACTCTATTTATATGTTTACCAGATTAATTACTGTGTTGTACTTCTTATGGGGATTAAATGGTCGACCTATTACTCCAATATGATATGAACATTAGTCTACACTTTTGTGCATCACGTTTTCTTGTTATTAGACCAGTTTGTTTTCACACTACAGATGTCTAACTCTTGTCAATGGTGTCTTAGCTTTTTCTAATTTGTAATCACTATCACTGAATTTGTTGTGCAGTCATTTTTTCCTTGTCTGTCAGATACCTACCATGTTGTTCCAGAGGGAGCGAGCCATCAGCGTCTGGGCCTTTTGGCTGAGATGGAAGCAGTCAGCACTGAAGAAGGAGCGATCTGCACGGCCATCCTGTGGAAAAGGTATGTTACATGTATGAACTATTCTTTATCAATCAGAGCTGTAAAATGTAGGACTGCACTAGGTAGGAGTTTGGCCAATGTAATATAATGCAGGCTACAAAAAAGGAACTATTAAGTAACTAATTATTAGGAAAAAATAAAAGAGAAAAGGACTATGTGGCAACCACTACACAACTTTTGAAGCTTGTGTCATAAAATCCAGTTCTTCTTAATAAACAAACCCCAAAAAGCTATCTCTCTTTTTGTCTTTGGAATGTAGGGTCTCAAATTGAACTCTATTAACTAGATAATGTCGAAGGAATAGTTCAAGATTTTGGGAAATACAGAAGTAATATATTTGCTGTCTTGCCGAGAGTTAGACATGAAGCTAACACCAGCAGCCAGTTAGCTTAACATAAAGAAAACAGGGAAAACAGCTAGCCTGGCTCTGTCCAAAGACAACAAAATCTGCCTACCAGCAAACTTACTAATTAACATGTAACATGTTGTTTATTTAATCCATACAAAGAACAGTAACAAGTACAGACAGAGCCATGCTAGCTGTTTCCCCTGGTTTTCAGTCTTTGTGCTAAGCTAAACTGGTAGCTGGATGTAGCTTAATATCATACAAACATATGAGTAGTATTAATCCTCTCATTTAATTCTCTGCAAGACAGCAAATAAGTGTATTTCTCAAAATGTCCTTTGAAAGTGAGCTAGCCAGACAGCAAATGGTTTTATACATTGACTTTAGATTGAAGTAATGGCAAAAACAAATTCCAAATTTGATTAGTGTTAACTGCCCACAATTAATGTACATGTTATATGCTAAAACACTGCCGTAAGAGTCACTGTCATTATTCTGGTGCTAAACCTGTGGTTATGTATTGGATAAAGTTGATAGACCAAACTCTCATGAAGTCAGTGCAGCCAGTCCCCATGTGAAAGACAGAGCTTTGTTACTGACTGGCAGTCTGGGGACGACGATTCTTCTGAAAAAAGGCTGGACAACCACAGTGAAATCTGAGCGAGTATCGTACCGGCCTGACTCCACAAGCTCATGGAGTAAACGCTTAAAGAAAGAAAGAGAATGTGTCAATCTCTGATGATGAACTGGGCTGTTTCACAATCATACTATGTTTTTTTGTTGTCTTTAATACCTGATAGTTTCTATTGATGTCCTCCACCTTTTGCAGAGCTTTAGAGTTGGGCAATGGCAAAATAACACAAGGACACATAATCCTGGCAAAGAAGGGATACCAAGGTGTTATACCACTGTTTATGATTATGTATTAGATGTTTAATATCTCAGTGAGAATTTTAAAAGGCATAGACAAAAGTGATACTCACTTTACGAGCCAAGTTGGGCATTTCAGTGAAGTGTCGCTGTGCATTTCTCTCAGTGGGATAATATGGAGAGGTTCTACTAAGTTCACTAGAGCCCGAGGCATCTGACAAAGACAAGCTCAAATAATGCTCACAATCTATGGAAGTAAATAAAATGTAGCTGCATGTCTGTCATTTTTTACCTCTTTGTGTAGATAATCCAGGCTGTCTCGAACATTACGAATATAATTCTCTTCAGAGTAAAGGAGCTGTAAAGAAACGGAAAGCATTTTCAGGTTGTGTCTTTTGACCCCTCTAAGAAACGATTTATGAATTATTACTTCACATTAGTACTCACAGAGTTGTAGCAGTGGTCACATATGTCATTTCCACCAATAAAAAGGGTGATCACCTTCCAATCTAATTCAAAATTGATTCTCTGTATAAGAAAGAAGAATGTGAGGGAGCGTGAGTAGTATGTACAGTAGCGGTGTTAAAAAGGAGAATTCTTCTGTCCTAGTCTATGAGTAAGTACATCTCCCTCGTTGGAAGTAAGAATCAAATTCTACATGCGTGTCTCCTAGATTTGCCAAATTTGGACTTTTATAAAAACGAAATGTCTTCACTATTGTTATTGTCCAAAGCGGATGTAACATATACAAGCGCAAGAGGATTTTATAGTGGAGTTAGCAAATTTAAAAATAGGTAAAAAATAAATTAAAAGTTATAAACTTACAGAGTCATTCTTCATCCTTGCCACCAGGGCTCGCACCTGTTTTGGTATGTCCCTTAAAACACACACAACATAAAATATCATGATGAAATGGCAAAGATTTTTCTCAGTTAAAGGCATACTATGTAACTTTTCCCTCTTCGGTCCCCCTACAGGTTGTCTTGTTGGAACTGCAGCTCGCGCGTCCCTCCGCTTCGGGGACCGAAGAGGGAAAAGTTACATAGTATGCCTTTAAAAACACATTTATTTTTAATAAATATATTCATACAAATTCTACTTTCTTTCAGCTATAAGTAAATAATAATAATAATAATTTTGATTCAAGGTCCAGAAAAAGCTACAGTAGTAAGAAGACCTTAAGGCAAGATTAATATAGTCTAGTATATTTCCCCCCTTCCCCTTCTTAATTAAATATAAAAACTCATGGAAATGACAGTTTTTTATTATTTTGTATGGCTTTATTTTCCTGTTTATGTTAAAACTAAAGTATATGTAGGTATTGTAAAATTTAAAGTTAAGTATAAAAATATGAACTTTCACACTCAACTAATATAAACTTCCATTGGATTGTAAGGTGTGTCTTTTTTAGAATAGTTTAGTCATTTCACTAAGCTGTATTTAATAGTGCAAGGAAGATGTGTTTTCATGCAACGTAAAATATGAACTACTCAATTGACAATAAATGATATGTCAAATGGATTTGGTTAATAACTTTGATGCATGTATCTAAAGTTAAGTCAGCTTAATGCTTATAACATGAATAGGTATTATATGATTAAAAACAGCTAAGAGGCTGCTGAAGTTGCCTTTTCATAGGACTCACTTGCTCTTAGCTCCTGCTACAGCCTGGTTAAGGAATGCCTGAGGAGTTTGCTGCTCGCCCTTTCCAACAGAGTAGCCCGTCAGGTTGTGGTTAAAATGTTTTAAGATGTCTGTTATAACAAAGAAAATAAGTATACAAATCCCAGAGCAACAAAGACTCACTTTAACATGTTATCTGAAACAGAAACAAGTCATTAAGAAGACTCACTGGGCAGCGTGGTGACAGTTGTGAGGTTTTCATCTCCACCAATACTGCAAAAAACACAGAATACAACGTTAAAATTATGACTTAAAATTACTTTCCAACTAAAGGAATGATGGTCATAGAACCATGTTTATACCAACACTGCAAGACATATACCATAAGCATTATGTTGCAATGTTATAGTGTGATAGCTATGTTGGAAAGTCCTGACTTACCTCCAGGATAAACCTCTGTACTGACTCAGGACGTCCAGGATGTTGTTAGGGCTGGATGCGATACCGTTCCCTGCCTGACAGAGAGAACAGGACAGTGTTTCAGTAACACAATGAAATAAGACAGTTATGTTCTCAATATTTTACAGTACACCAGTGTATTTGTCTCTTCTTTTAATGTAGATATTAAAAATGTGTGATTTCATACTGTTACACCACTGTACTTTCTCCATCGTTTCATTTCTCCAATATAATGATGTGATAAATGACCACCCAGGCCTTGAGTTCTTTGGACTGTTTACGCACTTAAGCCAACTATTATGCAAGTAAATCTGACTGTTTTCATTATTGATAAATCCACAGATTCTGTTTTTCAGAAATAAATGTCAGGTCATTCAATGTTTATTAGCAATCATACATATTATCTATTAAATCACACATCTATCTGTTGTATCTTTGTTATACTATCAGCTGTTCTGTTGCACTTTTCAGACCCTTTGTTTATCTGTACAGTATATTTATCAAACTCTAAGTTATTACTGCACATAACTGACATTTACCTCTTGGGTAAAAATACATCCAACGTAGAGCTACTCAATTTTAATATCCAAGGACAATTCTTCACTTAACTGTTCAGAATCATCCACTAATTTGAGCCACTAATATACAGTATTTTACTGGTCGTACACTGCATATTTAGTGTATGTTTGAGTTAAAGATCATGGTCCTACTTTCGAGATATTGTATTTTGTTATAACTTTCTATCCACTTGAAAGAATGACAAAATTACTCACTGTCAGAGAGTCTCCCACAGCAGCCACCACTTTGATATCTCCAGGCCTAAGTTCATGGACTGGGAAAATAAAAAAGGCATCTCAGACCAGTCAGACCAGTAATGGCTCTATGAATTAGACAGCACAGGACTTTCAGAAGGACTGTAAACTTATATAATTTCCATCCATCAATCCATCTCCGTCCGCTTATCTGGGGTCGGGTCGCGGGTGCAGCAGCTCCAGCAGGGGACGCCAAACGTCCCTTTCCCGAGCCACATTAACCAGCTCCGACTGGGGGATCCCAAGGCGTTCCCAGGGCCAGGTTGGAGATATAATCCCTCCACCTAGTCCTGGGTCTTCCCCGAAGGCCTCCTCCCAGCTGGACGTGCCTGGAACACCTCCCTAGGGAGGCGCCTCAACTGGCTCCTTTCGACGCAAAGGAGCAGCGGCTTTACTCCGAGCTCCTCACGGATGACTGAGCTTCTCACCCTATCTCAAAGGGAGACGTCAGCCACCCTCCTGAGGAAACCCATTTCGGCCGCTTGTACCCTGAATCTCGTACTTTCAGTCATAATCCATAGGTGAAGGTAGGAACGAAAATTGACCGGTAGATCGAGAGCTTTGCTTCTGGCTCAGCTCTCTTTTCGTTACAACGGTGCGATAAATTGAATGTAATATCGCCCCCGCTGCGCCGATTCTCCAACCAATCTCCCGCTCCATTGTTCCCTCACTCGCAAACAAGACCCCAAGGTACTTGAACTCCTTCACTTGGGGTAAGGACTCATTCCCTACCTGGAGTAGGCACTCCATTGGTTTCCTGCTGAGAACCATGGCCTCAGATTTAGAGGTGCTGATCCTCATCCCAGCCGCTTCACACTCGGCTGCGAACCGATCCAGTGAGTGCTGAAGGTCACAGGCCGATGATGCCATCAGGACCACATCATCTGCAAAGAGCACCGATGAGATCCCCAGCCCACCGAACTACAACCCCTCTCCACCCCGACTACGCCTCGATATCCTGTCCATAAATACTACAAACAGGATTGGTGACAAAGCGCTGCCCTGGCGGAGGCCAACCCTCAACCTGAAACGAGTCCGACTTACTGCCGAGAACCCGGACACAGCTCTCGCTTTGGTCATACAGAGATTGGATGGCCCTGAGAAGGGACCCCCTCACCCGATACTCCCGCAGCACCTCCCACAGTATCTCCCGGGGGACCCAGTCATACACCTTCTCCAGATCCACAAAACACATGTAGACCGGATGGGCATACTCCCAGGCTCCCTCCAGGATCCTTGTGAGAGTGAAGATCTGGTCCGTTGTTCCACGACCTGGACGGAATCCGCATTGTTCCTCTTCAACCTGAGGTTCGACTATCGGCCGAACCCTCCTTTCCAGCACCTTGGAGTAGACTTTACCGGGGAGGCTGAGAAGTGTGATACCCCTGTAATTGGCACACACCCTCAGGTCCCCCTTTTTGAACCCCCTTGGAACCACCACCCCAGTCTGCCACTCCTTAGGCACTGTCCCAAACTTCCACGCAATGTTGAAGAGGCATGCCATCCAAGACAGCCCCTCCACACTAATATAATTTGTGTAATTATATTAATATGGCAATAAAACTAGCTAAAAACACTTTATAGTAGGATCCAAAAATAAAGTACCACTTGAAAGAAGAAGTAGATTATCAGAAGCAATGTTAAACAAAACTTAAGCAAAACTTGATGAAAGTGATAAATATACAGATTAGTGACAAATGAAAGGAATATTCAATATAAAGTGCGTTATATATATATATATATATATATATATACATGAGATAAATTGTATGTCAATGTAACACCTTTGTTTTGTATTTTCTTCATATTTGAAGTAAATAAGAAAGACTTTTGCTGGTTTTGCAACATGAAAAGCCTGTCTATAAAAAACGACACATGAATGCAAATTATAAATACATTCTCCCTGCATATTTCAATGTGATAAGTCCCCATGATAAAACAATATTTGGCTTTTTCCAGCCAACTGAGAGTCACCCCGGCGCCTGATAAATGCCTAACATGTAAGTGTAAACCATCTTACTGTACCTGAGGTGGGTGTGGAGGGTGAGGGGCTGAGGTCCTCACAGGGCATCTCTGTGCCTGTAAACTGACCGGACACACAGAACAAATCCAAAGTCACAACTAAACAGGAGGCGTACAACGCTGCCACAACCTCCATTCTGGCTCAATACCACACTAGACTCACTGGGAGGAGGAGAGGAGAGGCATCGCTGTGGTGATATGAAGGAGAGTTTCCCTCCGTCCTCAAGAAGGGTCGGTCCTTGGGGAGGGAGGTAGATAGCCGGAGAGAGGAGGAGGAATAAGATAAAAGAGGTAAGTTGAGAAAGCAGTGTAGAATATTAGTTTGGCACACTGAAACCTGTCTTTAAGTAAAGTGCATCTAATAGCGCATTTTAGCATGCTGATTTAACTGCATGTGTGTGAGTTTGTAGCACAGTTACTCACCTCAGTTGGACATGGCAATGTGATGATCTTTCCATTGTCTTCTGTGTTATGTCGGCCACTTGTGGGCTGCAGCTGAAAGACAGAAAACTCATTGTCTTCATGTTTGCAACAGGGAGAACAATGACTCTGTATGTCTGCGTGGTCGAATTTCATGAAGTTACACAGTTTACATTTACTCAAGTACTGTACAAATTTGAAGTACTTGTGCTTTACTTGAGTATTCCCATTGTATGCAACTTTATACTTTTACTCCACTACATCTCAGAGGCAACTACTTTTTACTGCACTACATTTGTCTGACAGCTTGAGTTACTTCTCAGTTTACCATTTTTCATACCATTCCTGTCTATTTAAAACCATGTATCTCTATGATTAGGTGATTTTGAATTTGATTTGTTCTGCTAAACAATTTAAAAAGCGATGTTACAAACATATAATGATGTTATAGAATATGATGCATTACTGTAGACTACCCAACACATAGAAAAGAGTTAAAATGAGTACAAGCTTAAACATCTACAGCAGTAAAATGCAACATACACACTAATGCAGCAGTAATAGTATTCCAAAAACATCATAAATAAAAGTAAAACACTGACAGGGAATATTTTACTGCAGAATGACTACTTTTACTTTTTTATACTTTAAGTGAAATGTGTTACATACTTTAACTTAAGTAAAGTTTTGAAGGCAGGACTTTTACCTATTTGAGAATTTTCACAGTGTGGTATTAGTACTTTTAATTAAGTAAAGAATCTGAATACTTCTTCCACCACTGTGTGTGTGTCTGTATGAGAAAGAGAAAGCAGGGTTTGATTAGATTGCTTTAGGCCTCACCAGGTTTGTCCACATCTGCACCATCAGTTTATCAGTTTGTTGTGATGCTGACTTGGAGAGATGCTTCCCACTCTGTTAAAAAAAAAAGAACATCAACAACATTGTACTATAAAGTATATCTTCAGTAAGATAACCACGACTGTGTATCTGTTACTGTCACAAACTGTTACTTTGTTTTCATTTGTGACATTTTTTTATTGTTGTCTTAGACAACATATTGACTCATCGCAGTAGGAAAAGGGTTTAAGATAAAATCATGCTTTTCTTGACATGACAAGTCAAAATCCCTGCTGTGAAAAATGCCTCTTCGAGGAATCATTCTCACTATAAAAAATGAAAAGGCACATTTTGTTAGTTCAGATCTGTCTCTTAATAATTAATAAATCAAGAGTCAAAGGACACACGTCCTTTTATACATCACTGATTTTTGAGGCACTAAAGTTCTTTGTGAAAGATGATGCAAGGGATGCAAGTTGTGCGAGTGAACTCACAGAGACAGATGAAAGGTCGGTGATGAAAGGTGCATCCTGCACAATGACAGTGAAGTCATCTCTGTCATGGTACCAACGCTTCTTTACCATGAGCTCATCCAAAGACTCCTGGTCAGTGAAAAAGGAGTTGAGAAGAAAATTTCACAGCAGCTAAAAACAACCAAAGGACTGAATGATCAGATATTCTGGTATGACTAATGGACCAACCTGCAGTGCATGACTCAACATGGCCCTCTGAAGTCTGTCTTCTCCTTCGTTGTTTGTCTCCGTGCATCGACACATCCTGTCAGTAAAACAGATTGTTAAAACGTTATATGTATATTACTAGGAAAAAATAAGTATCAAATCACATATGAACTCACTTGTTGTGGAAACTGCCACGCTCTCCATCCCACAATGCAACACTGACGATGGTCCTCTTCAGCTGCAACACAGTTAGGTGAAACAAAATGTCAAGTTTATGAACATTGACAATGCAGTAATAGTGGCTGAATGAAAAATACTGTACACAATCTGAATTAATACCTGAGAGTGCAGCAGCTGCAGAGCATCATCCACCTCTTCAACCACGGCTTTAATAACTGACTGCACCGGCACACAAACACAACAGTCTGAGACTTCAGTAATCTATTTATTAATCTGTCGAATGACTTTTTGTTTTCTTACATCTGTCGTGAATTGTTGAAAATGTACACTGCATTTCTAAAGGATTCATTTTCAGGTAATAAGAGACAAACGAGCAGCTATGAGGAAGCATTGTTTAATAAATTATTTCCCTGCCATTTGCATTTTTAGCTCTGTGGTCCTTTTAGAAGCTGTTGGCCGTTTTGTAAATCAAACTACAACATGTGCTAAATACCTGAAATAAAATATATAATATCATTATTGAAGATGAAGTTTCTGTTGGACAAACTGTATCAGCTTGGAGTCTGACGCTGAAAAGATAAAAAAAAAAAACTTGGACTCTGTATCTTCTGTTTGAGGCAATAATGTTTTAAGAAACAACTCTGTAAGCACACAATATATGCATTTTTTCCCTAACAAAATTTTGTAAGCTTATTATTAAATCATATTGCTGTTTACCTGCTGCTGCTCACAAGTACAGAGCTGATCCACCTCAGCAAAGAGAAGTACCAGCTTCCAATCTCTATCCACATCAACAGCCTGTAGTAGAAGTAAAACAGATAACATCAACCACTGTTAAGCCTTTTAATGCTTATAGGACTTTCCCCTTTTTGATTATTATTGATTATTTATCCTTATAAACATCCTTTGAGATGGGAGTGCAGACACTGGAGCGCCTACCTGATTGTTTTGGAGGTAGAGGGACACTTCCTTTGCCTGCTCCACCAGTTTGCTACAAAGGAGGAAACAATTTATTGAAAGCAGCCAGATTCAACAGTAACAATGTTTCTCATGTGTCAGAAAGTGCTGTCTGTACCTGTGTTGAACAAACTGAGGGGCATACAAGTTTGTTTCATCTGAGAGAGGACTGACGAGTCCAGGATTAAACAGGGTCATCAGCTCTGATGGAGAGACATTAAGTTTAACACCAAAATCCAGAGCTTCTTTTCCCACGTGGCTTGTAGGTGAAACCACAGCCGAGCTTTGGCATATGCTCCATTAATAGTAGTAGTCAAATGACAGAAAATATATCTGCAACAATTATGATATTTTAATTAATCGTGTGTGCATAGGTCCCATTTGTGCATGTGTGTATTTGGGCCTGTGTGTGAATATATTTAACAACAGAGTGAAAAATTTTAATTTCCCCTTGCTACATACAAACATTCTATCTACATTATGATTATTAATCAGAATTAAATGTTAAATCAACAACTGTGAACATCCTGCTTTGTGTCAGTCAGTATTTTATCTCTATGAAGTACAGAACCATTTATGTCATGAATGCTTTCCAAAAAGATAACAGACCACAGGCCTGGTGGTGTGTGGCAAGTGTATTGGGGTTCATTGTTTCAAATGATCACGGTCGGTTAAGATATCAGTGTAATAAAGATAACACACAGTAGTGTATTAGAGCTTATATCAACCTCTTCAGATGAATTACACTGTGTATTAAGACAGTCAGCCAATAACAGTGAAAGTTACATTTTGATTTATCACCAGCAGAGTTACTGGAGCTTTCCCATTAAGCCTGTTTGAAGGCAGTGTAAAAATGAGAGTGAAGTAATTTACTTCTTTTAAAAAACAATTAAAAATAATAATTAAGTAATTAAAGTAAAATTATTTAAGGAAAATATGGCTTTAGGTCCTGTAAACACCACAAACAGCAAATTAAGACTTTGAATTTTACCTGTGAGCCTCGATACCACCATAGACAGCTCAGTGCTGCAGAAAAAGTAAAGACCACAGTCTGATTATGTGTCTACATTGTTGAATTTTAGAACTTGTGGTCCAAATATCACATGGTTGAAACTAACTGGTGACCTGCGATGCTCACCTGTGCATGTGAAGTCCAATGGAGGAAAGCACAGCCACATCTGAGGGCGTAACGCTGTTAACTAAAAAATAATAATTTAAATTAAATCTCAGCACTGAGACACAGGGGATTTTGCTATAAATCAGAAATAAAATATATTTGTAGTGGAGATATGAGGGTAAAATACAAAAAAGAGTTGATAATCTGTTGGTGATATTTAGTGTTCAGAGCCTTTACATCAGCAAAAGTATCGATGCTACATTATAGAAATACTCCATTGCAAGTAAGAGTCCTACAATGAAAATGTTACTTAGTAAAAGAATGTAAGTTGTATAAGCAATATGTACCAAAAGTATGGAAGTAACATCAGGTCTGTCAAATTAATGTAATGTAGTAAAATTGCAGTGTAGGAGTATAAAGTGGCATGACATGGAAATACTTGAGTAAAGTATAAGTAGCTCAAATTTATAGTTTACTTGGTACTTGAATAAATGCATTTAAGATACATTTGACCATGTATTTAGTGGTACAGAATATGCGAATACTGAGTAGTCTACTGAAAAACAATGATGGTTTTGTAAATCTAATATATCATTTTTTATATGATGTACACATTTCTATGCACATTAACAGTTGGGACAATCAACTCTTGTAACTTGAAGCCATTAATATAAATCAGGTTTTAATAATCTGACTTACCATTTGAAGGGGCCGACTGAGAGGGGAACATCTGAGTGCAAGGCAGTCCAGTTACTGAAATCAGAAAGAGTACACCATTATGAACATGTATATAATATACGGGATCAAATATCACTTTTAACAACTGAACAGCCATGCAGAGTATTTGAATGTGCCTGCTGAGCACAAAGCACATACTATACTGTATAAATATTCTTTTTCTTCAACTTGACCTTCAAGTTTACTTACATGATTTATAATGTTCACATCCTCTATAGAAGTATAACACAGTGATTATCAGTTTCTCCTATGTCTGACTTTAAAACCTGCAGCACAGTGACATGAGCGTTAAATTAGGAAAATAGTGGAAACCTGTTGTCCATGTGAGCCCCAGGACTGTGATCAGAAGCAGCTGTGGAAGCATCATCTCTCTGATTTTCTCAGATTTGGTCCTCATGGATCTTTGCAGCCTTCCTTCCTCTCTGCTCCCTTATGTTGGCGGTTATCTGTCTTTCTATGTCACTATCAGTTATACCTGGTCAGGATAACTGATATTGACAAATCATCAGTATGCACAGAGGGGAGGGATTGGCCTCCAAAGGACACGGCCATAAGGTTTTACAAGACAACAATGACTGATAATAAAACTTTTATTGTAATCATGAGTCAGAGTTAACTTCAGGTTGTTGTTAGAATATATTTTATGAAAGTGTTAAGAAGAGGTTTTAGAGTTCATAAAGCTGATCGGGGGGGGGAGACAAGGCAACAATGAGCAATGTTTTGCAAGCGCGGGTTTTGTGACACAAAGTATGGAAATGACCTCAGCTCTCATGAAACTCCTTAAATCTGCAGGAGATTAAAAACACAGAGGTGTTCAAATCCAACAATAGCAACTTGTCTCTGTTGAGCTGAGAATGTGGGAAGTCGAGGTCATGTTTTTATACAGTGTGTTACAAAAATCGTTAGGAGCCGGCTGGATCCAAGAGATGACAGGAAAATAAGGCAGGGTTTTAACTTAGATTACCAGATGCTGGGGGAATCTCTGACTGATTGTTAGGTGAAAGATAGTCCTTTGTGTATCTGGTCCATGTACACGTAATTGTATTGCAGTGTCATTCTTCACTAAAACTTGTTATTAACTTTAACTGGACGAATCCTGAGTTTTTTATTTTTCTCTCTGATCTACCAGTAAACGAACACCATTCAGAGTGTAGTGACCATAGAATTGGAGTCAGATTAAGGCTGGCCTTTTTAGGGCCAGACTCAGTCACATTTTAGAATAAAATCCTACAGTGTTAATGTGATTTGTATTTCCAGAATATCCAAGAATATCTGCTTTAAACGACTACAGATATAATTTGCATTACAACATAATAACATTACTATAATCTTCGTGTTTACCAAATAACATTGCTGTTGGTAAGCTAAAGGAATTCTGCAGTTACACTGTAATATACTACTACTACTGGACAGGGACGACAGAGATAATCAAGACATGTAGAGTCGCAAAAAGATGTAACTTTAAGGCTCTATAACATTTCTCTGCTAAAAGAGCACTACATTATCTGTTTTGCTGTTAGATAAGAGAAGGGGCTAAGGTCTTTCTCTGTTGACTATTAACAACGCACATTAATCTGTTTTTCATGAGGTCCCTCTAGTTTATTCTGATTCTGTCAAACAAGTGATTTATGATTGCTTTCAAACTTAATGCACATTTCAATCAGATTATTCCTGCTAACACTGGCTTGACACACATTGCACACACTCTCATTTCTGTACAGTAAACACGTAGCTGGAGCCAGCACCCTGTTTGCTTAGCTTAGCATAGCATAAAAAACTGGGGGAAACAGCTAATTTGGTTCTGTCCAACGGCAACAAAATCTGTTATCCGGCGTATTTTTCGGATACTATATGATCCAAAACTGAAGTGTAAAAATGACAAGTTGTTTTTATGTGGGTTTACTATTTCTTAAACACCAAATATATGAGTCCTTGGCGTGTTGCCTTGAACCTCTCCATTACAACAATATATGGACAGGAGTCACGCCACTTTGTGGGCTGACTGTAACAACAGATGCATGGTGTGACAGGGCAAAACGCCACTGCGCAAGGGGAAGAAGAATATCTTGGTTAATACCACAATAGTTGTAACTATCTCTTTTGTATCTTTTAGATTTTAGGAGTTTAATGACCGAAAACAACACATTTTCTCCAACCCTGCTCCTTGCTGGCTTCATGTTAGATAAGTTACATACATTTGGAATAAATGGACTAAGATTTCTACACACACTTTGATTTGTTTTTGAAGAAAATGGTCTGACAGAACCAGTGTAAGAATTAGAAAAAGCATTTGTAAATTTGGCGAAGGTTTATGACTACATTTCAGAATTTGTTGGAAAGTGGGTATCCAATGAGTTTTTTGTGTGACGCTACAACTCCCTACTGAACCTTTTGTGTTGGGTATTTTGTCCCATAATTCAAATAAACATTTGTATTTATGTCAACATAATTGAAACAGTGGACTGAAAAGTATATCTTCTTTTAAATCTCACTGTGCATGAAGATGATCTGCTTGCTTAATATCTCCATAATGCCATCATGACAAGAAAGCCATGACAGACAGACATGTTTATTTTTGTTTCATAACAATGATGCTTCAGTGTTGTATAACTCGACTATCTTGTATCTCATCTCTGATTAGAGAGGTGATAGATGGCCCGAAGGAAGGGCAAAGAAGTTAAGAAAACAACTAACTAGATTTTTTACTACTGTTCTTATGTCATGAACTACAGACATAAGTACTGCCTCTAATTCTGCCAACATTAGTACTTTATTAAATCAATTGAACAGCTGTAGTCATATACTGTACACATTTAAAGGACTTAGGTGAGGTTTGGTTTGTACTGAAAAATGTGCAGCCATGATCTCTCCACTGTGCCCTTGTGGCTCCCAGCAGATCTTAAATGCTGCAGAACTATGAACGCTGTCTGTCTCTAACCGAAGAGTCGAATCTGTAATCATGATTACTGTAACTCAGATATGAGGTCGCGCTGTCTTTACAGTCTGTTATCTTCCCTCAAGGACATTTCCTCTGCATGAATCGCGTGCTGAAGCATGGCTTTTATCTCTCTCATCTACTCTAATCTTTGAACAGGCTACATGGGCTGAAAAGTATGTCCTGTAGTTACACTTCTGCATATGAAAAATCACCATGACATGTCATCCTTGTGAGCTGCACAAATAAATAAAAACTGATGGGCCTGATTTTACCTGGGATTAAAGCACTTCCTTCTTCCTTCTTTGTCTCGAGAAAAGGTGCAGCAGACGAAGATTTCATTAAAGATCTTTAAACATCTGACTACAAACAAAACTGGTACCTATTTAGAAGCCTGAGACAGAGAAAATGGTGTCTCAGTTAAGCTCTTGTAGCTGGAAAAACTATAAATCAAGTGAGGAGATGGTGCTTGAAAAAAGTGCTTAGTGCTCTGCTATTTATCAAACTGCTAAAAGTAAAACCCTTCACTTTTATTCATTCTTCTAAATTAAACAATCAAAGCTATGATGTAAAAAAGCTGCAGATTTTTCTTCTTTTCTTCTTTCCTTGACAACATCTGTACAAAAACAGAGGTGAGTATACAGCTTCTGAGACATGTTTTGGAGTGACCGTACGGAGACTAACTACTATTTCCACAGTAAGTCTTTTCTGTTTATTAAAGTGAAGTATCAAAGGAGGGAATAGACGAAACAAAAAGAAAGGGTGTAGGGAGACAGCTCTTTCTATACCACCAACTGGAGCGATAGACCACTGGATGGATACGTTGCTACTTTTCGGGTTGTTGAGAGTGCACAAACATAATTTGTCATCAGATGCAGTCAGTCATCCTGGAGGAGAGAGATCACTTTGCATACAGTTGAAAGCAAAAAGCTTGCTGAGCTGGTAGAAGTGGAGCAGGACAGCATGTGATTAAAGGGGGTTTACAGTCAAGCCTGTTGGATTTTATATCACATCTATCTTTTTTATTTGGAAATATGCCATGTATCAGCAGGTAATTCACACTGTCTTGTTTTTGTTAATCTTAATCTGTTACTTGATAATAAGTATATATATATATATATATATAGTATATACTGTATATTGATATCTGGGTAGGACATCGGAAGGTGTAGCCTGTGGTTGTCTTGATCAATGCTGTTCTATAATAATTAATAACTACATGCACTTTCTCCCGTTTCTCCCGCTTTCTTTATCTTCCTTCCAACAGGCTGTTGACTCTGGTGAAGTCACTATGGCTGTAGTGTATTTATTTACCTTTCTGCAACATTAAATAAATTACACAAACAAATATTCAACACCTGAAAATCCAGGGACTGATCTTGAAGGATAAAGCTGGCATTGTTCTATATTTTCCTATTTACAACAAATCCCATAAACGAAACCCAAACCAACAATATGTTATTCCGTCTCTCAATGCTCTCTGACATCCATACCCTGCCTATGGCACTCAGCCCATTGGTTTCTATGAAAGATATAAATCTTCAAAAACTACAACTATTTATTTGAAGGAAGACATTTCCTTTAACTAGGCATTGTAATTTTTAGCAAATATTTTTTGAGAACTTGTGCATATATTAGGGGCTATTATGTGTTTTTAAAAGTTTCTGGATAACAATGGAGCTCTGTGGCACAGAGGAATAAGCTATATCATGCTTTGGAAACACAGTACTTGTTATTGGGCTCAATTCATTGTTGGTTTTGGTCTTTTCATGGAATTCTTTGACAAAAAATACAGAGTATCACCAGACTTATGTGTGTGACTGAAGTGCAAACTCATCAAGATCCAAAATCTTCTCTTCTATAGGTGTCTCCATTGCTAAATTTCTCTCAACAGGTCAACTCATTTCAATGCAGCTTAATTTAATCAGGAAATTCCATTCATTGTCAGCACAGCTTTCAAGGGAGTCCAGAGTGCAAGTATTCATGTTTTACAATTGTATACAATTAAATTGTGGGTAGATAACCATCCTGGGAATTCCACCATCTGTGGGTTAGTATACTCTGCTGTCCCCTAGTGGCCAGCTTCCAGAGATACACGGAAAATACCAATGGAAAATACTAGGGAGATTGCGCATTTAAAATAAAAGCATAGACCTTGTAGTTGAATAGAAACAACTGGTTACAAGTTTAAGATGATGAGTGTGGCCGTTATTAAGTTTTATGGCCATGACCCAATAGAAACATCAGCGGGGAGTTTCTTTTTTTATACTATTGATGTAGTTATGTTACTTAAATAAAGTAAATAAATAAATAAAAGATTATTAGACTAACAGAATATCGATTATTTAAAAATTCTGGAAATTTGTTAGGAGAAGAAGTTCTTGCCCTAATTAATAATGTATGGGAGAGTGGATGTCTTCCTAAAGAGTGGAGACATGCTGTAATTATTCCAATTGTGAAACCAGGGGAAAGAACAGATAATCCAAGTTCTTATAGACCAATTGCATTAACCTCTGTTTTATGTAAGATTTTGGAGCGCATGATAACAGATAGACTTGTGGATAAACTGGAGAAAAGTGGATATTTTGTGGAATATCAGAGTGGATTTAGGCAGGGGCGGTCAACAATGGATGCTGTTTAGATTTAGATATTGACATTAAAAAAGCCATCGCAAATAAAGAAGCCGTTGTTGCAGTGTTTCTGGACATTGAAAAAGCTTATGATATGCTTTGGAAGGAGGGATTGCTCATTGCACTATATGATGCGGGAATCAGAGGAAGAATGTTTAATTGAATTAAGATTTTTTAAGTAATAGAACAATTCAGGTAAGGGTGGGAAGTGAATTATCAGAGGAGTTTGGGGTAGAGAATGGAACCCCTCAAGGTAGCGTTATAAGTCTGGTTCTTTTTAATATACTAGTTAATGGTATGTTTAGCAGAGTGGGGAAAGAATTTCGGTTTTCATTGTTTGCAGATGATGGGGCCTTCTGGAAGCGAGGGAGGAACCTTTCCTATATTTTTGGCCAAATTTAAACTGCTTTGGAGAGGGTATCTGAATGGGCTAATGATTGGGGCTTTAAAATATCAATAGAAAAAATAAAATACATGGTATTTGGACATAAGAAGAAAATGCCAACATGGCTGATACAAATATATAATACGACTATTGAAAGAGTTAAAAACTTTAAATTCTTGGGGATGTAGTTAGATGAAAGACTGACATGGAAAAAACATATTGAGATGGTTTCGTCTAAATGTGGGAAAATAATTAATGTTCTAAGGTGTGTGGCTGGGTCTGATTGGGGGGGCTGATAGTGATTCTATGATGATGATATACAGAGCAATGATAAGATCAACTATTGATTATGGCTGTATGGTATATGGGTCAGCAGCCCCTTCAGTGATTAGTCAACTTGATATAGTCCAAGCAAAAGCCCTTAGAGTGTGTAGTGGGGCGTTTCGTACAACTCCAATACCGGCGCTATGAATAGAAACAGGGGGGGTGCCGTTAGATATAAGAAGACGTAAACTTGGGGAGATAAAAGCCTGTCAGTGTCAAATGTGGGGAGGGAGGCACCTACAAATTTATACTGACGGGTCGAAGGATCCTGAGAGCGGTAAAGTGGCTTTTGGTATTAGTATACCTGAAATAGGTTATAAAAAAGGTTGTAGGATTCCAGATCATTTATCAGTATTTACTGCAGAGTTGGTGGCAGTTCTATGGGCAGTAAGGTGGGTTGAAGATAACAAACAGGAACATTCTGTCATATGTAGTGATTCAGCTGCATACAAGGTACCAAATCTAAGTCCAGGCCTGATTTGCTTGTGGAAATTATGCAGGTGTTGTATAGAATTCATAAAGTAGGGTATGAGGTGGGGTTTCTGTGGGTTCCGGCGCACATGGGTGTGGAGGGTAATGAGGTGGCAGATGAGTGGCAAAGAAAGCAGTGCAGGAGGAAAGAGTTCAAATTAATCTGCAGTATGGATCACCAGATTATGCAGAAATAATTAATAGGTCAGTAAAAGAAATGTGGCAAAATGCATGGGATTGTGAAAGGAAGGGGAGAACTTGTTATTCAGTACAAAGAATGGTAGAGAAAGAAAGATGTGATTATAGATGTAAGGGAAGAGATGCAGTAGTTTTATCCAGATTGAGGCTTGGGCATTGTGGGCTGAGGAGTGGGCTGGCTCTGATTAGTAAACATCCTGATGGAAAGTGTGAATGTGGAGACAAGGAAACAGTGAAGCATGTATTAGTTCTTATATACAGTCTATGGTATTAGTGCAGTGCAGGAAGTACTCTCGTCAGAGGAAGAAACTGTTCAGAGAACTGGGTGCAACTGGAGAAACTGTTTTTACTTTACGCACTTTATTGAATTTGGACAATTGGAACAAATTGAAGAAACTGATGGAGTACATGCGACGTATTGGAGTATATAAAAAGATACAATTAAATTACTATTAATTAAGTTGTGAATAGCGTTTAGAGAACAGCGGAGGGCAGCAATACGCCATAGATGCGTCTAGTTTGCCGGAAACAAAAAGAAGAAGAATAACGGAATATTGGGGCATGAAAAACCATAGACAGTATATAAGAATGGACCAACAGATCCCGTGCCTCTCAATATGGTCCAGCTGGACGGAGACCAGTGAAGGATATTAGAAGCACCAAAGAATTTCTAATATGGGAAGAAGTTCCACTCTCTCGTTACTTCCGGCTTCTGAACTGGTTGCAGTTCCACCAGAGTTCCATATAGGGGGCGCTCACAGGCCAGTGCAGAATGAATGGGACTCTATGGAGCTATACCCCTCAAAATCCACTTTTCTCAGAATATAATTTTTTGTCTAGTAATTTGAATATTGCATTTGAAATTTAAAGTGGCTTTTTTGTTCTAAAAAGCCTTTTAAAATGTCAATGACGTCATACACATATACGGCCAGAGATACTGCTTTACGGCGAGCTCTGAGTCGCTTCCTTTTTTCTCTCGAGGCATCTGTCGGTACACGATCCGTTCTGCCTGCACGATCCGTTCTGCACATGCGCAAAATGTTCGCGCATGCGCGGTTGTACGAGGATTTACGACACTGCACGATCTGTTCCACGCTTCCGGTCGACAGCCAAGCTAACGTTAGTTTAGCTAACAGCTAATTCGGCTAACTGCTAGCTGAGACAGCATGTAATAACTTTAAAAGACCCTCAAAATAAAACGTGAAAATAACCGTTAACATATATAACAGCTGTTACGTCAGTTCTACTTTACTTGTGCTCATTTAAAATACAATCACTCAATACTTGTCTTTATTGTTATTACTGTGAAGTCTTAATTTAGCTGTAGCCTGCTTTTCCCATTACGTTTGAGTTAACGTTATTTTAGACTGAATCTAGCTGTCAGCTAGCGGTTAGCCGAATTAGCTGTTAGCTAAACTAACGTTAGCTTCCCGGTGGAGGCTAGCCATAGGCTAGCGTGGAACAGATCGTGCAGGTCGTATGGATACGTAAAACAGTATTATCTTGCGCATGTGCAGAACGGATCGTGTACCGACAGCATCGACAACACAGCTGACAGATTAGACTCTCCCTGTTAATACACATGCTAGAAAGAGGTTTGCTAATGTTTTAAAGACCACGCTGAAATATTCACTCTGACATTCTGGTTCTGCTTCGGATGCCGTCAAGCGGGATCTCCGATCGTAATCAGTCCTTCACTGACCAATCAGCATTCATTAGCAGAATGCTAGCGTGTTATGGGCAACAACGACTCAACCTGTAACAAATCGAAAGGGCATAAGTACTCGTTCATTCAACTTTTGACCTATAACCCATGTTGAACTTGCAAAAACTACAATCAAATCTGAGATTTCTCAACGACAATCAGGCGAAAGAGACAAATTTAGCCGTCTAGCTCCATAGAGTCCCATTCATTTTGCACGGTACCGTGATCACCCCCAGTGGAACTCTGGTGGAACTGCAACCAAAGTAGGTACAATGGGGCTAAATAGGGAGTGGAACGGCTTTCCGTAGACGGGCTTTGGAAGAACTTTTCCGGTGATGGCTGAGCGTTACTGCGCAGCTGCAAACCGAGAGAGACGACGTAAATGTGCTGTGAGCAACGTGTCTGAAAGTTGTAAGTCTTCTGGTAGTAAACTAAAATGCTAGTTAACATTAGTAATTACACTTAAACAGCTATGTGAGACGAAACTGCCTGCGCGCTTCTCCTGTACTATACGGTAATTCCTCTACTATGCGACAGTAAGTCGCGTGGTTATGACACAAACGTTAGCCTATTTTTACAAAAACGTCTGCTACGGAGCCATAACGTGAGGTACAAGGTAATGGAGCCTTTTATACATTGTCGTGTTTCTTTAGAAATAAACAATGGACAAATACAGTCTTTAAACGCTTCAGGTGTAAAGTTATTCGCTGTCAAAGTGGCGCCAAAATGAATGGCAGTCAATGGAATGCTAACGGGAGGTGATGGCTTATTAGCATCAAAATGGCGCCATAGGAGGTTCGCGGTCCGAGGAGAAGCTTACCCCCATGTGAAAAACAAACACACCTCTCCGTGAAGTCGTCTCGCGCTGCATTCTGGGACATAAAGCCAGCATCAAAGAATTTCCAGTATGCTGTCAGGCAGGCAGGCAGGCAACCCGACTTACTTGATGTGTAAGTCTGTAATTAATTGTAACTGTTAGGTCAACGTTCCTCAACCCGCACTGGATACTTTGGTTAACGTTATTTTTGAAGGCATGTAAAGTGAGCAGGATAATCGACTTCCTTGCCTCTTGGACGGACACAAATCCAAGCAACGATGGCCGTCGGTGAGTTTTATATATGTCAATGAGTTTACCCAGTTTAGCATGATAGGCTAATGTTTTCTAGCCGTACCATTATAAAATGTTAGCTACATAAATCAGGCTATACGATATGTATGTATGATATATGATATATGAACAAACCCCTCTGTAAAATCCTTCAGAATAGAGATAGGAATAAAACTGGAAAGTACGTGCTACTGAAGTGGAGATTTGCTGGCTCAAAATAATATGAGAACAAAACCTACATGTGAAAAGGTTTAAAAAAAAAAAAAAAAAACTTTAACAAACCTCACTATGACATTTCCCCAGTTGGATACTTACATTAAGGCAATTATTTTTTGTATTACAAGTTTTCCGAAGTTGTTTAAATATGCAACTTTGAAACTGAAAAATGTTTTTGCCTGTAGTTACCATTGTGACTCAGAGCATTTTCATCCTGTCTCTCCTCAGAAAATGTCAGCGTGGCCTTCAAACTGTACTGTCTGACAGTGATGACACTGGTGGCAGCTACATACACAGTGTCACTGCGGTACACAAGGACCATTTCATCAGGAGATCTGTACTTCTCCACAACTGCCGTGTGCATCACTGAGGTCATTAAATTAATACTGAGTCTGGGGATGCTGACAAAGTAAGTGTTGGTCACTGTTACACCTTTCACCGCAGAATATACTTGAAAAAAATACTCTGAATATGGAAAAAGGTTTTTACAATTTGTAAGGGACCAAGTAACATTAAGTGGATACAAGAATGATAAATAAGATCTCACAGCCTAGAGGTAGAGGGACGTAAACCACGTAGAAGGATAATGTGAAACACAGCAGTCCATGTGTATTTTGATATTTGTTCTCAATGAGAGCGAGTATTATTGGTAACAACAGGGACCAGGATCATATAAGAACATAATTTGTTCTCCTAAACCTCAGACCTCAAAGGCTTTGTATTAATTGTCTGCTGACTTCAGAACAGGACATGGTTTCCTTCTGTAATCTCTTCAAGCAAACCTTATTTGTATAGCACCTTTCATGCACATTTATTCAATCAACCACATATAAAGCTAAGCACACTCCAAAGTGCGTTACAGGTGACTGAAGCTTGTAAGACACTAAAAAACAGTAAAATAATTGTAGTCCAATAATACGCATGAAAAAGATGTGTCCTCTGTGCCTATACACGTTCAAAAACAACAATTCAATAACATTGACAATGTTTTTGTCTATTTAAGTGAATAGTCTTAAGTATTTACACTTCTTCCTCATCAGTCTGTTTTGTATGTCTCCTCTGCCAGAGAAACAGGAAGCCTCACCAGACTGAAGAACACTTTAGTGGAACATGTCTTCTTTAGCCCAAAAGAACTGCTGAAGCTGAGCGTGCCCTCCGTAGTGTATGCAGTTCAGAATAATATGGCCTTTCTTGCCTTGAGCAACCTCGATGCAGCAGTTTATCAGGTATGACCTGAATCCTATTTTTAATATGTTCAAGTGAGTGCACAATATGTACACTTAATACAGTTGCTGGGCGTGGATCTTTGGTGAACCGTTTGTGTGCTTGCTGCAACCACTTACTTTACAGTTGCATCAGTGGTAAAAATAAATACAAGAGCTAAAACTAACAAATATTTTTTCTAATAAACACAACTGTTTAGTAGCTCTTTTACTATTTCTTATTTATTTATGGTGAAATGTGTGTAAAGAGTGGTTAATTTTAGCAGTCTCCATAATATCTAGAGATGGTCCGATACCATTTTTTGCTTCCCGACACCGATTCTGATACCTGAACTTGCGTATCGGCCGATACCGAGTACTGATTCGATACCAGTGTGTCATATATTTTATTATGTATTAACAACTGCATACTACTATGCCTGTATGGATGTGATATTATTTCTATCTTTATTGTCGGTCTGGCTCAGGTTAAACTCTTTGTGAAACATGAACAAACACAAACAATGAATGCCACAAAACTTTCTTTTATTATCCAGTTTGACAGTCAGTTATAATGGAAAAAGAACATAAATAAACTACTTTAACGTAGATTTTCTTTAGGGCTGTATTATGTGGTATCGGATCGGTGCATAAACGGCAGTAATTCCGATACCAGCGTTTTAGGCAGTATCGGAGACGATACCGATACTGGTATCAGTATCGGAACATCTCTAATAATATCTACAGTATGTGTTAAGGTGTATCAGTGTGTTACTGAAAAGGAATGCTCAGTCCACCTTCGCTGTAAAAATAGGTTTTTAAAAAAAATCAATAGATTTTAGACCTAACTTGTGTTTTCCTGTTTAGGTGACCTATCAGCTGAAGATCCCGTGCACAGCCTTGTGTACAGTCCTCATGCTGAACCGCTCTCTCAGCCGGCTGCAGTGGTTCTCTGTCTTCATGCTCTGTGGGGGAGTAACACTCGTTCAATGGAAGCCTGCAGAGGCCACTAAAGTTCAGGTGGGGGTGGCATAAGTTAAAATTTAAATGTTATGACCATCCTGGTGACTCAAGAATTTATAATCTCTCCTGTGACTTGGTTTATTATTACTTGTATCGCCTTAAACTGCAGGTGGTAATTCCTGTCTGGTGGCTCATGTCATTTCTTTTCCCCCCAGATTGAGCAAAGTCCTTTTGTTGGGTTCGTTGCCATCGCTATTGCTGTTATTTGTTCTGGATTTGCAGGTAAAGTAATCCAAGTCCAATATTGATTTAGATACCACACACACAATACAAATAATGAAGTATCTAATATCTATTTCACACTAATGACCAGGGTCGGACCAGGGTTATTTGACCAATTTTAAACCCTTTTGTCAATTCCAACCAAGCCAGTCAACATGGGTTGATCCCTGGTCATGACAATTTAGATATGACCTGCCTCACAACCTGGGAGTGATGCATACCAATTCGCTCACATGCTGGAAATGGTAGGTGGGGTTACGTTGCGCTGCGAGCTCAGAGAGAAAGAAAAAGAGAGAGAGAGCGGAACAAACTTTGAATGAGAGAAATACAACTTTTTTTTATTTTCTGATTGTTTCACAGCAGTTGTGTTCTAAAGCACAAATAAATAACAAACACTCAACAGATGTGATCATGTGTAGGGTTGGGCATCGAGAACCGATTCCTACTTGGAATCGTTTCAAAAATTATGATTCCATCGGAATCATTTCTTTATTGGAATCGTTTGGAGGATTTGGTTTCAAATCTGATCATGGGTTCCCAATTTAACACGCGCAAGATTTGGTTTCCGTAGCAGCCAGGCACTTGTTGTGTTGCAGCCATGGAGCCCAGTAAGCGGCGCTCTAGTGTGGCTTTATTTTACGTTGAAAAAGCCCGGTAAAACTGCAACCCACCATTGACTCCAAATAAAACTTTCTCTTATTTGTGAAATAAGCATGTGACCCGTTTCAACTCCACCCTCAAAGAATCGGAATCGAGAATCGCTAAGAACCGGAATCAAAAGGAGGAATTGGAATCAGAATTGTTAAAATCCAAACGGTGCCCAACCCTAATCATGAATTTACTCTAGTATCTAGTAGTAGGACAAGGGGAGAACATTGCTCTTTGTTTGATAACATTAAAAGTAAAGTTAGGCTTTGCTGTCGGCTTCCCAAGACCGAAAGAGAGAGACTTGAGCGAGCAGAGAGAAGCGCCGTAGTGCTGTGACGGAGAAAAGGCACAGTAAACGTAAATGTGCCGTGGAGACCTGTGACAATCAT
The DNA here is from genome assembly GCF_008315115.2 of Sander lucioperca. Classification (NCBI taxonomy): domain Eukaryota; kingdom Metazoa; phylum Chordata; class Actinopteri; order Perciformes; family Percidae; genus Sander; species Sander lucioperca. Next base: position 10,674,302 of record NC_050191.1, read on the forward strand.
GTCACAACTGTGCGCCTCAATCTCCAACAATTGACATAATTTGTCCGTGCATTTGTAATCATGTTTTTAACATTTGAGATACCCATCTCAAAATATTTTAGTATTTACTTGCCCTAATAGTTTTGTGTCTACTTTCTAAATTGAGGTGTGTACTTTGAGAAGGTGTTGAAGAGCTCAGACACGTCTCTGTGGGTGAGAAACATCCAGATGTATCTGTCCGGCATTGTGGTCACCCTGATTGGTGTTTTCATGAATGATGGCGAGAAGATCCTGGAGAAAGGCTTCTTCTTCGGTTATACGCCCTGGGTGTGCTTTGTAGTATGTAAGTATGACATAACCTTTTTCTATTTGAATTAGTGAAAAACTTTTCTTCACATTAGTATTTTTAGCTGACACTGCTCTTTGTGCTTCCAGTCTTGGCCAGTGTGGGTGGTCTGTACACGTCGGTGGTGGTGAAGTACACAGACAACATCATGAAGGGTTTCTCTGCCGCAGCCGCCATCGTTCTTTCAACTGTGGCGTCCGTCCTCTTGTTTGGACTACAGATAAGTAAGTTTGTTTCTCAAAACCACATTCAATATGTTTACATGCACATAATATTGCGTTTTTTTGCCCTAATTCCGAAAGACGATATTCCGACTAAGCTGTTTACATGGCTAATGAAAGTGAATATTCAACTAATATTCTTGTTTACATGTAGCCGTGCAAAATAAATAAAAAAATGTCATAGTTTACCAGCGGTGGTGGACTTGTTGGACCGTGCGAACACAGCGTCCCTCTTTCATTCAACCAGCTTCTTGAAAAGGTTGGCGTAGCGATGTGTGCGCATATCCAAAAACCTGTTGACATTCAAGTCTTTGATAATATTTAAAAGTAGCTGTGTTTCTCCTTGTCGGGTCGGGCAAGAGGCCGTAAACTGCAGTAAAAACCCTGATTGAGATTCATATGCCTCTAAAACCTGAATAATACCGGAATACCCCACGTTTTAATCGGAAAATGCTATATTCGGAAAAATACCTTATTCGGAATATCCAACCGGAATATGCTGTTTACATGACCTGTATCAAATTCGGAATATTGTCATATTTGGAATAATAGTGGAATATTGGTGCGCACGTAAACGTACTCACTGTTGGTATACTGATTTATTCAAGTTTTTGCAGTCCTTCTGGCTCATCAGGTGATGGTATGTGGTTGTGGCTTATGATTGTCAGTCAATTTTATTTGTATAGCCCAATTTCACAAATTTGCTTCAAGGGATTTTACAATCTGTACAGCAAATACACCCTCTATCCTAACATTGTGGCTCAAGACTTGTATGTTTGCATAAATTTAATAGAAGCCTTTGTTTAAAGTAGAGGTCGACCGGCAATTTTAGAGAGGCCGTGTGAGGCCGATTTTTGGCAATTTTTTACATAATCGGCATCGGCCAATATCAAGCCGATTAATAAGCAGGCGCATCTGCGGGCAGCCTAGTGTTAAAAACATTAATATAGGCGACATTTTTTACAGCGCGCCCAGACCAGCTGCCTCCAGCCCCTCCCCTCGTGAAGTCTTGCGCAGTGTGTCTCGCGCAGCCACTTCAGGCTCAGACGCTACCGTTAGCAGTAGCATGTTGCTGGTGTTCTTGCCTTGGGATTAACTGTACTAATAAAACCGTACAGAACACCGCGGCCACACCGCTGTGGAAGCTCCCCGAATATCATTTATCAGAGTCTGGTTGTTACCCCTGTCCGTGGCAGTCTCATCCACTCCTATAACGGAGCTAACTGGAGCTAACCGCTAACGGAGCTAATCGTTGCTAACAGAGCCTTCAGTTCTCCGTTCCTGTAGGCTATCCATTAACTGCATCTATGGACTCGAGCACGAATAAAACCCTTAATTTTATTAAATTGGCTGGATGAGTTTTAAATTACAACAACAAAACAAGAGTTGTTTGAATGACAGAAATCTGCTCAGATAAGATCCTAATGAGTGCAACAGGACATGTAGCTAGGCTAACAGTAGGATCCCCAAAACACAGTTAAAACACTTCAACAAATGAACAATGATCTAACAAACAAGGTGAACAAGAACTGACTTTAGATAGCCCTAGCCTTATGTGATTCAACAGGAGTTAGGAGGAAATAGTATTGAGATTTAATAATAACATGTCACTTTGTATGAAGCAGATTTGTATTCTCAGAAGTTTAATAAATGCTGCTAAGTGCACTAAACTTTATTTTTTCATTGAAAGGTTTATTTGACAATGTTTATTTTCTTCTTACCTGTTTCGTTTATTTTATATATTTTTCATACATTATTTATACAATATAGACTACAGTATGTTTTTACATTATACATTTTTAAATGAAGTATAGGCTACAAGTGTAGATTGGTGAAGTGTTCAATAAATGTTTTTGTTGAGAAATTCTGTGTATATTAGTGTTACATTTTATCTTTCAAATAGAGGTTTAAAAACAAGCACATATCGGCCAAAATAAATCGGCAGCATTAATCGGCAATCGGCTGACCCTGATTTCTAAAGATCGGCATCGGCCAGAGAAAACCCATATCGGTCGACCTCTAGTTTAAAGCCACCCAGCTGCTTAACATTTAGCAGAGCATATCTGAGTCATGCAAATGCGCTCATGCTTGCCACTAAGCTTGAGAGATACCAGAATCTTTCAAAGCCTATTCAGGAATGCAGATTGTTTTAAACAAAATCTTTGTAAAATCAATAATAAAAAAACACTACCAGTGCACAAATGTCTTTTAAATTATGTCTCATTTTGCTTTACTTTCCCGCTTGTGCAGCATTCTCATTTGCCTCTGGAGCCCTGCTGGTGTGTGTTTCCATCTACCTGTACGGACTTCCAAAGCAGGACACATCGAAGCTGAGCCAGAAAGACGCTGACACGGAATCCAAACAGAGACTGATCACTGTGTAAGTCACCGATTTGCAGCAGAGGAGTCTCTCTTGCTGGTAGACTAGGTCTGTCAGCTTCAGCCATGCTGGAGCAAAAAGCAGTAACAGGACTTTGTTACTCTTATTTTGATGCCTCCATTTATCTGTTCTAGGGTGCGTGTAAATATTACAACTCATTATGTATTAATATTAACAGTATGGTTTTTTTTTGTTTGTTTTTTTCAATCAGTAATTACACTGTGAAATGTTAGTGTCTTATGTCCATATCAGTGTAGATTCTGAATGTGCCCTTCCCACAGGAAAACATACTTGGATGACAAATGACTGCATGTGTGATTATGTTTATATCATCTCGCCAGTGTCTTGTGTATCACATCTGGTTGCATTCTGTTTTTTGTGTTTTGATTTCTGAAACTTCCATTAAAACTGAGTGGAAATACGGTAAAAGTGACATGCTCCGCATGTACGCAATACTACCAATGAACTTTTCAATTCTTCCCTCGAACAGTGATTATCCAACCGTAGCTGAGTAACACATGCAGCTTCAGTCTGTCTTTTACCCCACAATGTTATGAACATTCAGTTGCCAGTTTATGTGGGTACACATAGCCAAAACAAATACAACCTGTAGTATATTCTACCTTCATAAAGGTTATAATGTTCAGTTTTTGTTGAAGCTGTGAGAGGTTAAGATTCAACTTGGTCCCGTTAAGAACAAGTCGAACATGGATAACATTCCCAGTTTCAGTGAACCAGTTTCACAGCCGGTCATTATCAAGATACTGACATTTACGCCCCTGAAAATGCACAATAGAAACCTTTCGAGTTTGACATGTTTCTAGCTGTCGACCACAATGAAAGTATGAAAACCGCGGTCATTATGAAAATAGGAATGGGCCGTTTAGTGGTTTCAAGGTATTCTGCAGTTTGAAAAGGTGTGTCTAAGGTATGAGCTGTTTTTTTTTTAATGAGTTTTCAAGGACAGAAAGTGCAGTTCAGAAATCCTTCTCCCTGCCAGTGTGCAGTGTGTTTCAAAATAAAATACATTGTGTTCAATGGGGAAAAAAAAGTTGTTTTTTACCCGGACATTTAAAAAATAATACATTTATAGCTGTCATCGTAATACCTTGAAAACGTAATATTTTTGCTGAAAGTTATCATACCGTCAGAATCCTATACCGGCCCAAGCCTATATGAAAACCTAACTTGTTTTAATCATGATCTGTGAGTGGAAAATACCTGAGACAATTGTAGGAAAAGCAAATGCTTCTGATGAATTTATTTTGAAAATGGCTTTTTATTTACAGTACAACTTAATTAAGCAGTATGGTACCTACAGCAGTTAAAAAAACACTGATAAAGTAATTAGTTTTACATTTTATCAACTGGTGTGATTCCCAGGATCCTCATCCCGTTGGCCAGGACTGAGCAGGCTCCACTGAACAGTCGTAACCTTGCCTGTTGACATTTAGCAAATCAGAACCTTTTTTTTAATATAGGTTTAATTATTGCAATTAACAGATTTTTCATTTGTTGTAAAGTTCATTTACAGGCAATCACTGATGTTAGCTTAACCTAAAAAAAGAATTCAATACCTGTGTTCAGGCTTTTTTTTACTCAATGCATTAAAAAGCAGATATTTCTGTACCATGATGTGGACGTTGGGCTGAGAGATATTCCTTTTATACTTACATCAGAATCTGAAAGAGTGATTATTTTCAAATTGCAAGACTAGCACTTATTATAACATTAGCGATGTCTTATACTATGAAAATAAAATCTGTAACCACATGTAAATAAATGTTTCCAGCAAATGTATTCAGCTGCAGGTAATTAACACACAACTAGACAATTAAAAGCTAGACTGTTGTCGGGTTAATGTGTTCTCTACATGCCAGTGTGTGTACTGTGTATACTCAACCAAAGATGGCTATCTTAAAAAGTCAGCACTGTTCTGTATCTAATTGATGTAACTTGTAAATGGACTTTTCTCCAACTGGCTGGTTTTGAATCATTTGATCAGATTATTTTCTTGTAGAAATAAGTTTATGCTTGGTACACAGTGGTACTGTGTATAACTGTATATTAAAAGCAAGACTATCGACTAACTCTTGAAAGAAGAAATAACCCTTTTCTTAAAATGAAAAGTTCTATTCATAAGCAAAAGTTATTTTTTCAGTTTTTCTTCATTTATCAGTTTAATTGACTCCGTGGTTTTGGCAATACGGCTCACTTGGTTTGGTGTGACCGGTTGCTTATGGTGGTTAATATTAGCTCGATATTGTACTCTAACTCTAGATCAATATTGCAGGGTAACTGACATTGCTGAGTCAAATTGCTTTGTTGCTGACTGAGTTAAAATGTCTCTTTAATACTACTCAGACCACCAATACAGAACCAGAGTTTTATAATAATCACAATTTGAATCAGAAATATTTATATTTTCCCAATCCAAACCTGCGACAGAACATGTTTAATTCACTGCAGAGGCTGATAGGAGCAACCCATGTGTTTGGAGACAGTCTTGTTTATTTATGGTAATTGCTTTAATGTCTTGTGTGGTAAGGATTTACTGATTGCACAATCAATCTTCCTACCTGTGCAACAACCTGCGAGCTTCCTTTGACTGGCAGCTCTCTATGTGCTGAAGCAATCAGGTGGCTGGAAGAGAGTTAATACATCAGAGTACACAGTTTAACTACCTATATCTATAACACCTTTATGGTAACGCTGATCCTGTTCTTACCACAGCTTCAATAAAAAGTTGACCAGGTGTTTGGGCTGCAGATCCTGGGCCGACTGGTACAACACCTCATCATAGCTGTAAAGATCACAGAGTGCAAATATTGATACACCACCGGCCAACTGTGACAACATCCCTCATTGTCTGTTTGACAACATTCAGAACAAATGAAGTGGTGACAGGTTTCAAAAAGTGGTTTGCTTACCGAAGAAGGTGCTGCAGGATGGTGATGCTCGTCTTGTCAAATAGAAGGGATGGATCAAATATAGCTGCCTTGGCACTTTCATTTCTCCTTATTAAACTGCAGTAAGAACACCACAATAAGAGCTTAAACGAGCAACTTTATGAGTCAACTCTCGTTTTTTCTTGGTATGTATTTGGACAGTATTCATATCCAATACCATGCATATAGATATTGCAAACTAACACTAAACCAACGTTAGAGGAGACCTAGGAACTGAAGTCAGCTGGTACAGTGTTTAAAATAAAAACTTTTGCCAACCTGATGGTTATTAACTAAGTACTTGAACTTGATTACTTCTATTTTATGCCACTTTACACTTATTCTACACCACATTTGAGAGGCAAATATTGTACTTTTTACCCCACTACATTATTCTGACCGCTGTAGTTAATAGTTACTTTGTAGATTCAAATTATTCTACATGCAAAACATGATCAGTTTATAAAATATGAAGCAATGTTACTTATTAAACAACCCAGCAGCATATTAAAGGACACATTTTCAGGTCTGTCTTAGTCAGGTGCACATATGAACATTGTTACGTTTTACTAGCTGTAATAATTCCTCCTGTTTCCTTCAAGTACTTAAATTTAGCACCCAACCAATTACAACAATAAAGTTCTGCTTAAATGATAATGCATTATTAATAATAATCCAATAAAATAATAATAATACTCTAAAAGGGGTCATTAGTATTTTGAAACAAAAGTAAATTTTACTGATACGCTACCTCCAACAAAACATTACCTTAAATAAAAAATAGTCAATTAATTGATTAGGTGATCAAAGGAAAATTAAATCAACAATACAAAAGTAATTTATGAAGTAAAAGCACCAAATGTGAGGATCTGCTTTTCTCGGTTTTAAATCATTGTGAACTGAACATCTGGGTCGGACAAAAGACATTTGAAGAGGTCACCCTGGGCTCTGGGAAAGTTTGGTGGACATTTGTATGATAATTTAATGATTTTTAAAGACTATAGATTAATCAATAATCAAAAACAATTATTTGTTGCAAACCTACCATAATAGAATGACACTACAAAGATTCACATAACTAAATCTCCAAAATCAACGAGGGACTACATAGAGTTTTGTTATTTTCAGCAATACAGACCTGCAGAGTCGAGCATGTGTGTACTGGAGGAAAACTCCCGTGTCTCCCTGAGCCTGCAGCATCCTGTCCCAGTCAAACGTATAGTCCGACAGCAGGGGACCTTTGAAGTCCTGAAACAACATGCAATGGAAAACTAGAATCTCTCTTATAGTCATGTGCAGACAAATCAGGAAAAGAAACCGTTGATTTTTTTGACTGAATACTAGAGTGTAGATGGAAGGTTTACAACTGTAACAATTCACCTGCACTATTAGGGCACTGATTCCAACTTTCTCTGCTGTGTCCTCTGTGTTGTCCATTTCCTTTGTTGCTGTGGAAAGAGAAAGTCCGACCATTTTCTTAGTATTTGCCATGTTAAAGAGATTGAGATGGACAGCTTGTTTTTCTTTTGACACATTTGCTTCCATTGCTATGACAACCACAGTAGTTTGGACTTGTCCATCAATATCCTGGCTGAAGAAATTTCTAATGTAACATTACCAAAATGATCCCGATATAATGTAAAAATGTATTATCGTAAATTATACTGTGGTTGAGACAACTGGGAGAATCCACGTTGAGCTGGAGGGGTTGTGTTAAATAAGACAGCGTGTCCCCAATTCCATACTACATACAGATTGAATACAGTATGTACTATACACTTATCTTACTGTTTTTGCAGTTAGCATAAAAGAAATCAACATTAGTGTATACATACAGTAGTATACAAACAGATTTATGTAGGTTTTTAGGATACCACTGCCAATTAAACTTCACCAAGAGACAGCTAAATATTTTTTTACAAAATGGTAAATGGTAAATGTAAGTTTTAAATTCTTTCAGCTGTGAGCAGCTCCTTCATTTCATTTGTTCATTGCACTGTGGGAGAAAATTGTCTATCAACAGCATGCTCAAAACGTTTTTTGTTGGTATGCATAATAACCATAAATGGTGTTCTGGAAGAACAGCACCAACGCCCTGTTGCATCAGGCAATCAGATAATCCAACTTGATGCTGTAAAGCAAACACCGCGACTGAGACACTGTAAAAGGCCGTGGAGAATAGTATAGTCTGCCAGTGCTAAAATGACTCATGCACCACACACATTATTTATTTATATATATATATTATATATATATATATATATATATATATAATATATATATATATATATATTTATATATATATATATATTATATTATATATATATATATATATATATATTATATTATATATATATATATATATATATATATATATATATTATATTATATATATATATATATATATATATATATATATATATATATATATATATATATATATATATATATATATATATATATATATATATATATAGACCACATGCGAATATACTTTTGGCACAAAGTCATGCATGTTCTATGGTGCCAAATCGCTGCTTAACGTGTGACAGGCTTTACTTTTTGATTGGCTCATGTTGTGGAGCATCCTGGCCCGAGCTTCGTCCAGCACGTCCTCCAGAAACACCACCTCACCGCTCCGGGTCTTCATGCCCCGCACCAGGCCGAAAGGTACATGCTTACACCTGCAACCAGTGGGGGCATATGCATTTATATATTAAGTAAAAGCAGTTCCACACACTGAAAATACTCTGCTACAAGTACAAGTGTTTTCTTAAACTTACAGAACTACTATCAGCAAAAATGTACTTCAAGTATCAAAAGGAAAGATAGTCAACATGATGCTATCATTACTCATCTAGGAGCTTCCAGGGCTTGGCTGCCCGTGCATATATGAATCTCCACAGATTAGTGTCCCGCTGCCAGGCTAAAGGTAAGGTGAACAGGTCTGACGCCTTGCTGCTCTGGCGCTGCTCCAATCCATCATCCAGTTAGCCCACATTCTGATACTGGTTAGTGCTCCATTGACAGTTCATTTAAAGACGTGGACAATAATTTTAACACAACTTAATGGGGGGAAACCGGAATCTAGCAGGTCCTCCGTTGCAGCACTCAGAAAACATGTCTGTATTCCTTTAAACTCGCCGCTGCTCTCAATCGCTTCTTCATAACTAGCAGTGGCCCTGTGACTAGGTCAGCCCCATCCACCCAGACCGACAGCCATGCAGAACAGAATAGTATAGAATAGTGTGCCGTGACATTCTGCAGAATGGCCCTTTTCACTGTGACATTATTTTTACTGATGCATTAACGTATAAGCAGCAATTTAATGTGTAAGTTGGTGGAGCTAATTTTAAGAACTTTATAGACTGTTGGGTGTTGCGATATATACCACATTTATCATACTAGTACAATGCTCGTTGAAAATGTTCCCGTTTGAAACGGGCCGATTGCTTGGCCTATGGTACTGCTGCTTGCAGAATTCTTCAAAACCAAATTGTACCCCGAAATGACTAACAGGAGGATCCCGAACCACTTAATATGCAACTTAATTAACCCGACCCAGGGTGAGTCTGATGAAAACTGCTGTGTCTGCCCGGTTCAGCTCTGAGATTTTCTCACATTGCACAGCACTGTGAAGGAATAATCTACAAGATTAGGTTATGTTCTGCCTCTGTTTAGAAGTGGTGAATGTACAGCTCACAGCAACTGTGTGTCTGGCTTATGTTTGATATTTAGTGTTTGCAAATGGCTTTTTATTGAGTTTACTCTTAGCGAAATAATAGAATAACAGCGTTACGTAGCCCCCCCCCCCCCCCCAACCTTATTCCACACAACAGTCATGTTCCTTTCAGCTATCCGCTCGTGCTCCAGGAAAGTGAAGAAAAGTTAGTTTGGTATATCCAGCAATCATGTAACGTTGGAAGCAGGAAAAACTGTACTGGAGTCACAATGTTCCACCCTAATGGAGGAACATGATTAGCCTATCTAATCAACATCAGATGTTTGACAAGTGTGGCCTATTTAAAGGTCCCATGGCATGAAAATTTCACTTGAGGTTTTTTAACATTAATATGAGTTCCCCCAGCCTGCCTATGGTCCCCCAGTGGCTAGAAATGGCGATAGGTGTAAACCGAGCCCTGGGTATCCTGCTCTGCCTTTGAGAAAATGAAAGCTCAGATGGGCCGATCTGGAATCTCCTCCTTATGAGGTCATAAGGAGCAAGGTTACCTCCCCTTTCTCTGCTTTGCCCACCCAGAGAATTTGGCCCACCCATGAGAAAGAGAGAGACAACATGGCTTGCAAACAAGCAAAGTGTCAGTTGGTCAAATTTCAGGGAAGAGACTTCAGATTAGGGCTTTGACTCCGAACTTCGATATTCGAATATTAAAAAAAATATTGATATTCGAACAAATATTAGGCAGCCCTTAATATTCGAATTTCTAACCTGTTATGGGCATTATTTTTTTGTAAATGTGTTTGCTTGTAAACCTTGTTTTCAATTCAGATTCCGAGGCTTTTTCACGCATTTCAAAATGTAACTACACGTCCACGTCTAAGACCACTTACGTAGGCTACGGTAAAATATCCGACCTTCCTGTTGAAAGCATATTGTTTGTGTTTAATCCAGGGTCTGACTTTTAATTTAAAAAAAAAAAAAAAACAGTGGTGGCAGTGTGTTTTTCTTCTAACATCATCATTGCACGCCTACTGACTGATACACTGCCCTCTGGTGGACAGAACATATACGAAGTTTGATACCAATATAAGCCTTACTGAAGGCATTTAATGGTCAAAATATTATTAATAAATATTAGAATATATTCGAATATTAATATTCATAAACAAACAAACTTCGAATATGATTTTTGGGCAAAAGTCAAAGCCCTACTTCAGATACAGTATTAGGGGACCACTAAGGCCTATATAAAAGTATCCAAAAAGCAGCATGTCATAGGACCTTTAACATATGAGTGCACGTGTTTGACTGTGATTATTGATATTGAAAAAGGCCTGAGGGCCGAAACGTCATCTGTGCGACACCTTTCGTACTTTCATGTGTTTTTGTGTTCAGGTGTTTTGCGTTCTACCTGTCAGCCCAAGAATGTCCCATAGCGAGTAGGATGTGGAACAACTGGTGGAAGTGATTTTCCTGACTTTTATCCGTCTTAAAAAAAAGAACAAATACAGATGCAGAAAAAAAATATATATTCAGCAATAAAAAGGAGTGGGTAGAGTGTGACAGGAAACAAGATCAAAATTCAAGAGTAGTAGCAGTGGCACAAACATATAATCTAAACTCGGATTAACTGGCTCTGCATTCACATAAACTTAGCACAAAAAGTAAGGAAATTTGTGTTTGGTAGATTATTTCTCTGTGGTAACAATGTTTTTTGGCAATAATTCTTATACTGTTGGAAAGCCTGTTTAGTTCCCTTTCAAATGGTGCCCTATTTGTAAGGAACATGCATTTGTGGGATGAGCAGCATGAAAAAACAAATCTTCTCTGCCACTGCCCTTCACCGTCAGGCCCGTTTGCACTGGTGTCCGCAACAAGTGCACTGGAACCTGAACATGTGGAGGAACGTTATGTTCAGTGATGAGTCCAGATTCTGCCTACGGCAGGTGGATCGTAGGGTCAAAGTGTGGAGAAGATGCGGAGAACGCTATGCTGATTGCTGCAACGATAGAGTAACACCTTTTGGTGGAGGCAGTGTAATGGCGTGGGATGGCATCTCCCTCACTGGAAAAATGAGGCTTGTCATCACTCTCAATGCAGAGAGATATAGAGATGAGATTCTGCAACCAGTGGCAATCCCATATCTCCACAGTCTGGGACCGAACTCTTCCCTCCAAGATGACAACGCTCACACGGAGTTTATCAGAGACTACCTCCAGAATGTGGGAGTGGAGAGGAGGGAATGGCCTGCCAGCAGTCCTGACCTCAACCCCATTGAACACTTGTGGGATCAGCTTGGGCGTGCTGTTCGTGCCAGACAGACCAACACAACCACGTTGGCTGACTTGCGACAAATGCTGGTTGAAGAATGGGATGCCATCACACAGCAGTATGTGACCAGGCTGGTGACCAGCATGAGGAGGAGGTGCCAGGCTGTTGTGGCTGTGTATGGTTCTTCCACACGCTACTGAGGCTCCTGTTTGTGAAATGAATAAATTGTTCAATTGCCAATATGTCTTGTTTCTCCAAACTTCAATCATCCAATCCACCAAATGAGTCAATGGCAGAATAAGCTGTTTGGCATTGGCAGAGAAGATTTGCCAACCCACATACTCCGCGCTGCTGCTCATCCCACAAATGCACGTTCCTTTCAAATAGGGCACCATTTGAAAGGGAACTAAACAGGCTTTCCAACGGTATAAGATTTATTGCCAAAAAGCATTGTTACTACAGAGAAATAATCTACCAAACACAAATTTCCTTACTTTTTGTGCTAAGTTTATAAACAGAATCAAAGGGGTAAACCAGACTTAGAGGACTCACATCATCATAGAAATTAAAATCAATGATTTTCGGACTGTGGGTAAACAAATATCCATTTAGCATTTTTTTGCTTGGCAGGTTTTGCACATTTGTTTTTGCTATACCTAAAGAGGATCAAAAATGACATTTGGAAAAAAGGCAGCACTTCAGTGGTAATTAAAAAGAATGGCACCTCATTTTTGCGAAATTTATGTACAAATGGCCAACTACCTTACTTTTTTCGGCATGAAGCCTTTATCAGAGCATAATGGCTATCCCATTTGGTAATCAAAACATCATTTAAATAAATGAGTAGAGCTGCAACTAACAATTATTTATCTATCTATCTATCTATCCATTTGCCAATTATTTGATTAGTTGTTTCATTTATAAGATGACCATAAAAAAACATCACTATTTTCTAAAGCCGAAGGTGACATCTTTATATGTGTTGTTTTTTCCAACCAACAGTCCAAAACCCAAACATATTCAGTTTACTAAAGCCAAAGTAAAAAAAAAAAAAAAAAAAAAGCAGCAAAATCTCATACTTTCATAGCCTGAAACTTGGGAATGTTTGTGATTTTTGATTGAAAAATAACTAATTATGAATGAATTATCAAAATAGTTGCCAATAGGTTCAGCTCTATATGCGAGTGCAAAAAACTATAATGTTGAAGATAATTAAAGCTCCATCCTATATTATGTATTCTCACTTACGTATGACTGCAATGCAATGTGTTATTTCCATGTCTTTCACTACTGTAGCTCATGTTGTAGATAAATGTGTCTTATGTAAAGAAAGACAGCAATGTAACAATTTAAAAAAAGAAAATGTAGTGAGCTCGAGTGCACCACTTTCCTTACCACATAAATCATCTCATCAAAATGGTACTTTGCTTTTCGGTCAATCGCTGCAGCAAGATCTCTGAAATGCAGTAAATAGAAAATAAGCCATTGTTGCGACTTCTGCTTTCAAAATTGGTTTCTTACGCATTATTCATCTAATAACAAATTTTTTTTTGCAGATTTTAATGGACCTTTTCTACGAGCACTGACCTGGTGATGTAGAGAGTTGTGCCGTCACTGCGGAGCACCGTGCAGACGCTGCTCATGTCTCCAGCAGGGGAGAGATCCACTACACCCGTTCCTTTCCTGTGAATACAACAAGTGCATGTAAGCTCAGGGTTGGCTGCCATTAGTTTAATAATACATCAATGTCAACTGCAGGGAAGGAGCATTCAATCAATTATTTTTACACATGAATAATTATACCAAAAAAACGAAAGAAATCACAGCCACTACATAATAAAAATGACCCCTGTCCCCATCTCGTCTTGAAGAGATGCTACTGATATTGAAGTAGTAATTTAAGTAATAATAATGTAGAGAGGCAAACATTTTGACAAAAAGACACTTCCTGACAAAAAAACTTCCGTTAGCAAGTTCTTTGATTATTTCTCCATATTCTTTAGAAATGTACGGTGGCCGACAGGGGCAAATGCCCTGCAACTTAAGAAAACACACGCAAATAGACAAAACACAAGCAAATTAAGAAAACAACTTCATTAATTTGACAACACATGCGCAGCATTCAGCAAACGCACTGCAAATACCACAACACAACCAAATACATAAACGCACTGCAAATACCACAACACAACCAAATACATAAACGCACTGCAAATACACACAACACAACCAAATAGATAAACGCACTGCAAATATGAAACGATGCAAAAAGAAAAGCACGCAAACCCAGAAAACAAATGCAACAAAAAAACGCTGCATCCAGATTACACAACGGAAGTTCTCCAGGCCTCTAGAGGGAGCAGCTAGTGGAACAGCTGGATTTTCGACCTCACGGGGAGAGAGGGAGGGAGGGAGGGAGAGGGAGAGAGAGAGAGAGAGAGAGAGAGAGAGAGAGAGAGAGAGAGAGAGAGAGAAACTGCATAGACTGTAAATATTAAATCTAAGTTTGAGATCTGTTTTCTCTCGTTTGGTGGGTGTGTCTCGGCTCAGGTCCCAGCTGATACTCAATCAGCAGAGACGTCTGTAAACTCGTGGTGATAAAACATTTAAAACTGCATCAGCGTTTGACGTTGACGTTTGTTTAAGCCACATGAGAGGGTTTAATTTCGAGGTCCGAAATTACTGAAGTGTAGGCCTCCTCAAGTGTAATATTGTCATTATACAACAACGGTTACCAACAAAATAAGTGATCAATCTGTTTTCATATTGTGGAGCAATTCGCTCTTGAAATACAAAAAACAGACAGGATTCATAGTCCCTCCCTGTTAGTAAACCAGCCAATTTACCGTGGGATTTATCAAACTGAATAAATCCCGCCCGCACATATAAACACAAAACTGCTTTGCTAACTCCAACATGTTGTAAGTAAGACATCTGCTGAAAAAGTTATTGTATTCATCAGCATGATTGCCGTACTGTTTAGTTCACAAACATCCAACACACCAAAGTACAAATACATAGCGGACCAGACGCAAGCTTTTATTTTGAAAAGCCGAAGCTCGGGGACAGCACCAGCCGGGAGGGCATGAGACGGGAGCATAGACTGTATATTAATAATATATTATGTTATTAATAATAATATGAATTTAATATCGGTTAATAACGGTCGAAAATCCAGCTGTTCCACTAGCTGCTCCCTCTAGAGGCCTGGAGAACTTCCGTTGTGTAATCTGGATGCAGCGTTTTTTTGTTGCATTTGTTTTCTGGGTTTGTGTGCTTTTCTTTTTGCATCGTTTCATATTTGCAGCGCGTGTTGTGTGTATTTGCAGCGCGTTTATGTATTTGGTTGTGTTGTGATATTTGCAGCGCGTTTGCTGAATGCTGCGCATGTGTTGTCAAATTAATGAAGTTGTTTTTCTTTTTGCATCGCTTCTTTTTTCGGGGTTTGCGTGCTTTTCTTTTTGCATCGTTTTTTATTTGCAGTGCGTTTATCTATTTGGTTGTGTTGTGTGTATTTGCAGTGCGTTTATGTATTTGGTTGTGTTGTGTGTATTTGCAGTGCGTTTATGTATTTGGTTGTGTTGTGGTATTTGCAGCGCGTTTGGTGAATGCTGCGCATGTGTTGTCAAATTAATGAAGTTGTTTTCTTAATTTGCTTGTGTTTTGTCTATTTGCGTGTGTTTTCTTAAATTGCAGGGCGTTTGCCCCTGTCGGCCACCATAGAAATGGCCAGCATAACAAGATCAAGCATCAGATCAAAAATAAATAAATACATAGATGGTCTGCAAATACTTTCAACACCATACAAATAATAAATCAATGACAACCAACTAAACAGTCCATTTAGTCCAATTATGTGATCAGGCAGACTTTAGTGGCCACCCAGTAAATAAACCAACTGGGAGCAGGAAGCTGACCCACTGGCCTCCTAACACGTTTACGTACATGGTTTTTCCTACATAGAGGAATTTTTGGCGCCCATCCCCCGTATTTTTTTAACCAGTTTTGTTTACTGGGGTTTTATTTACTCAAGCATAATATACATTTTTGTCAAAATGTTTGTCATCAAATTGTCAGAAATAACAGGTAAATGCACAGACTTCTTTCAAATAGGGTAACAGACTCATTGCCTTCACTGGCGCAAAACTGATCAACCCCCAAAGGCCCATTCTGAGCCAGGAAAAACCCTGAATTAGAGTGTGTCATGTCAGCTACTGATTAAAGGCCATCACATACAGTCACATACTCAGAGGTTTTCAACAGGCCTTGGCTCTGCAGCTGCTGCACCACCTCCTGGGCTTGATCTTGGTGAAAAGACTCTCCGGAGTAAATATCAAAGTGGACCCCTAACCGCTGAAAAGATTTGAAATGAATGTCATTAAATGTAATTTGAAATTAAAAAAGATTAAATTATATTCATTCTACTGATATTTTCTTTAGTTTATATTTCAGAGTTTAGGTTTTTTCGACCATTGGTGTCAGTTGGTCATGCGTGTTATTCAGTCCGGCTGGTTGAACCTTGTAAATGTGCTGATACTCGTCCACTGTGATCTCTCTGAACTGTTGCCATAACGACACAGCCTCGCTCTCATGCTGCTCCAGCTGTCTAAAGAAGTCTCTGGCAGCCTGCTTCATATCCTCATTGTGCTCTGCTTCCTTGTTCACTTGAACATAAACCTGCAAGAAAAAAACAACAACAATTACTGCCAAACAAAAACGGCATATTAATGTTGAAGAACACACTTCTTAATAGGGGTGGGAATCGCCCAGTTTTTCAAAAAATTTAATCTGGATCAAATTGATCCGGATTTGGAAATTTAAAGGAACATTGGATTGGATCACTGTGATCCAAATAACAAATTTCAGGATTACCAAATCCTGTTTACCAGAGCCTTAAATGGAACCAACAGTGTAGCCTACTGGCTTAGCAAAGAACAACAGGTAGGCAAAAGACCGGTGGCCACAAATAGCCATTGTTTGTTTTAATTTTAAGAAACAGAAACACTGTAATGAACAAAAACATTTTACATTCCTTATTTTGTTATAATGTTAAATAACAAAACAAAAATAATACTATCCAATAGTCCATATCTCATTAGATGTGACATGCTTCCTATATGCTTAAAATATGAAGAAATGTATATATCATCAGTAAACATTGACTTTGTGATCATTCACTTAAAAAAAAAAAAAAATTGATTTGGTTCTTATCTTAGTTCGGAATCCCTCTTTTGCCTTTGAAAAACCCATTTCCAAGATCTGATCCAAGATCTGATCCAATCCGTGATCCGAAATCCCACTGGATTACTTTTGAAAAACTGGGTCCAGAGGCGCTATGATACGATATTATCACAATACTTATGTCACGATACAATATTATTGCGACTTTAAACACATTGCGATATTCTGCAATATATTGCAAATTACCGTTGTATTGCAATTTACCTTTTTCCCAACTTCAAATTGTCTCTAAAACTTTGTCAACGTCTGTTTTATCTAAAAAGTTCAATTTCTCCTTCTGACCTCACCAGTAACAAAACCTCAACTGCACCATCTAGTGGACTGAAAAGGCAATTGATTTTATCATTCTAGTCCCAAAAAGTTAAAGGTGCAATATGTAATATATATATTGACAGTCATAAAAGCCCGTGCTCACGTGGAGCTCTGTACCCAACTGACAGACACACTTTTTCGGCTTAGAATTACCGTAGGAACTGTTAAAAATCCCACAACCTCGCCATCCTCTCCACATGCCAGACAGACACACTTCTTCGGCTTAGAATTACGATAGGAACCGCTAAAAATACCACTACCTTGCCGTCCTTTTCCACCCGACTGAACACACTTTATTGTCTTAGAATTACGGCAACAATCGCTAAACACACTGCAAACTCAAGGTCCTCTCTTTTCAATTTACAGCCCCCCTCTCTTGGCTTCAAATAACTCACCATTGTCAGCTACTGCCGCTTACACGTTGTCAACAGCCGTGGCCTGCCTGCCTGGTCCTGGTAACGTTACCAGTTAGCAGGGTTAGCATGGCAGCATTAGCCAGGACCAGTCAGGATCACTTCACTGGCTGTGTCTCAATTGTTTTTGCAAGTAACCAACTCGGGTACTCTAGCTATATAATTCAATGTGAGTAGCTACACAAATGTTGAAATGACATAAAATGCTCGTCCCTAATAGCCGTGATAAATTAGCCTGAAGCTAATGCTTACCTGTTCAGGAGGAAATTAGCCAACTCTGCGTCTTTTTGGGCTCTAAGCTGTCTTCATCTTTCAAATACATCTCCAATATTTACCAGGGGTTTGTTACGTCTCTGGTCACGCAACTATTAGAAACATGCCGGTTTTTTTGTCGGGTAAAATCAATCTCCGTTGATCCTGTTCGTTTGCTGATTTTATGGCTGTACTAACCTCACAGCTGTAGCGCACTGGGTTTAAGTTTTTATAGGTATATCTGGCAACCCGGTCTGGCTGACAAACTGGGCAGTTGATAACAACAAACACAAACAGAAATTCCGTCACGGAACGGAAATTTCAAAAGGAGAAAATACTGGCATTAGCATTGTCAGAAAAGATAGTATTTCAACTTAGCATGTTTCCTTAATATCTGATGACGCATTGGGGTCATTTGGATTTATTACAGTAACTATATTACATATTGGACCTTTAAGTTGTCATGTGCAATTTATATAATAAAAGATTGATACTTGGGGTCCCTGTATCGATACAGTATTGCCACGGAAAATATCGAGATACTATGCTGTATCTGATACTAGGCCCCCACCACTACTTCTTAACAGCATATAAGCCACGTAACAAACTCAAAAATCACTAATGAATCTGTTGAATTATAAAGATTAGTGTGGCTATCTGTCTTTATCCAACTATGCAAACTAACCTCAAACAAATGCTGTAAGGGATTCTGTTTTAGTTTCTCCTGGCATCCAAATTGACCAAACCCCGCTCCCAACAAACCTGAAATTAGAGAAAGAAAACTAGTTTTGTCAGTAAAAATTCACTCAAGAGACACTTTTATGAGACCAGAGGACACCTGACACAACGTTTACTCACCGAACTGCATACCCCAGTCACCGAGGTAATTCATGCGAATGACATTGTTTCCAAGGGACTGCTTTAAGTTAGCAATGAAGTTACCTGGAGAGGGGGATTATATTTTTTAGTGCAGTTGACTGACTGTACTACGATTTTAAAATGCAAGTTTACAGTAGGGCTGCACAATTAATCACAATTTTATCGAAGACAAAACTATTTGTTAAAGGAAAAATATGTGTCAAAATACCAAAATGAATTAAAGGTCCCATGGCATGAAAATTTCACTTTATGAGGTTTTTTAACATTAATGTGAGTTCCCCTAGTCTGCCTATGGTCCCCCAGTGGCTAGAAATGGCGATAGCTGTAAACCGAGCCCTGGGTATCCTGCTCTGCCTTTGAGAAAATGAAAGCTCAGATGGGCTGATCTGGAATCTTCCCTTTATGACGTCATAAGGGGCAAGGTTACCTCCCCTTTCTCTGCTTTGCCCACCCGGAGAATTTGGCCCGCCCATGAGAAAGAGAGAGACATCATGGCTTGCAAACAAGCAAAGTGGCAGTTGGTCAAGGCCACACCCCCACCCTCCACTTTGCCCCCCTCCCCCCCTCTCTCCTCCTCAATAGCATTTAAAGCTACAGACACAGAAATGGCACATCCTAAGTAAAGCTCATTGTGGGACTGGCTCTAGTGGCTGTAATTCTGCACCAAGGCTGAATTTCGGGAAAGAGACTTCAGATACAGTATTAGGGACCACTAAGGTCTATATAAAAGCATCCAAAAAGCAGCATGTCATAGGACCTTTAAGTACTGTGGTGCTGCAGAGATGTCCTGGCCTACACATCATATACAACAGACTCAAGAAAAAAAATCATTGTTGGGTACAGATCCTCGGTAAAATCACACCACGATCATTTAAATATACTTTTCAATGAAAATGAAAATAATGATGCAAAAATTATAATTTCCTCCAATATCGTGACTCATATCGCAATTAAAATATCAACCAAAAGTAATTGCAATTAGATATTTACCTCATATTGTTCAGCCCTAGTTTACAGTATAGCCCAATAAGGATTTCTGAGAGAAATACTTATTACTTTTACTTATTTGAGGGTTTAAAAAATCTGACAATGATATATTGGACGAAACGAACATTTTAATAAATTTCCTTTTTTTAACCATTATGAAGATACTGGGCAGAACATTTTACAGTTCAAAAATAAACTTCAATACTCTCTAGAGGACAAACTACAAAATTAAACACATATTTGGCATTTCTGTACTTCGATTTCTTGTCATTTATCAGCTGACATATATGCCAATACTAATATTTCTGCAATGAGCTAATACCAGCCAATATTTAGTTCAATGTTCAACTCACATGCATATTAATCAATATAACTATTTTGGCTTCAGTTCCAAAATAAATGAACTCACCAATAATTGTCGATCTTAAGTGTCCAGCGTGGAATTTTTTGGCAATATTTGGAGAGCTGCAAGATAAAAACACATTAATTCAGTCTGATGACAATCTATAAAGGGGAAGACATTGCATGTTGTGTTAAAGACGTTATACAAACACTTTAAAACATACCTATATTCAACTAGCGTTGTTCCTCTCTTGAGAGTATTGAAAAGTTCACTAGTTAACCCAAATTTCACATCCTCCTCTTTTCCAAATGGCTCCAACATTTTCTAAAACAGATGTAGTAGGTAACAGATAATAATCACAGTAGAAACAGTCAAGATTGTTCACTGAAGTGGAAAAGAAAACAGACAAACCTGGACAAGAAGCTTGCGATTCACTTTAAAGTTGATCACTCCACATCCAGCAGATATGTCCTCCACCACACTGTCCTGCTTCAACTAAAAAAAATACAAAGTAGATTTCAAGGAACCTAAAAGTCTGTCTTATTGAATTCAGGATTATATTAAGCACAATAGATTTAGAGAGCATCTTAAAAAAATGAAGTAATTTTATATTACACATTTCATACAAATGGGAAAACTCAGTGCTCTTCACGTAAAATATAATAAAGAAATAAAGTAGGAAAAGTAAACAAATATAATAATATTAGCCATTCTTAACAAGGAAGGAAGGTGCCCACATTGGCACATAAGGCTATTCCAGCAACTAGGAGCATAAAAAAGGCAGCTTCACCAGATTTAGATTTGACCCTCAATAAAGCAAGAATGCTAAGCAGTACATACAGTAAATACAGTACAGTTGCAAGGCCAAATTACCTGAGAGGTCTGACTGGCTCATAGCTTGGAAACATCTAACATACATGTAAGTACGGTGGCCGACAGGGGCAAACGCGTGGTATTTGCAGCGCGTTTGCTGAATGCTGCGCATGTGTTGTCAAATTAATGAAGCTGTTTTCTTAATTTGCTTGTGTTTTGTCTATTTGCTTGTGTTTTCTTAAGTTGCAGGGCATTTGCCCCTGTCGGCCACCGTATATAAGAGAACCTTAAAGCCAATAATTTGAGGACATACAGTATGTCCAGAAATATTCTTGGTTTTCTTAGCTCATGTTAAAAGTGTGGCTGCAGCTTTCTGACTGATCTGCAAGCAAGTAAATAAGTAAGTAAGTAACCCACCATCTTCTGTGGAATAACAGAAGGAAGGCCACCACAGAAGACTATTTTATAAGTTATAAAAGCATGTACAAGTCTGTTTTTGTTGAGTATCCTCTTATTTTTCTAATATTTTAGATATAATCGGTTATAAGCTGATCTTTGAACCCTGTTGATAGGTTTGTGGAAACCAAGGTTGTGCACCCAAAAGGATACAGAGACTTCTAACATCTTTAGCTTTCTTGACAAATGTATGTAATGAAAGACTTAATTTGTCATTCCTTTGCCTTGGCACCAAAGAACATCAGCTCTTTGTGTCTTCATCCACTCGTGTGTATATCCCCAATACTTTATATTAAGAAAATGCAATCTATTTGTGAGCTTACAACAGCATGGTGACAAAACAAGTTGTAGCATTTTACCCCATGCTTCCTTCTAGATGAATCTTACCCGAGTGGCCAGGTCTTCTGTCTGCAGCTGAATGTCACCACTGGATGGTAAAATCCCACTGATCCGTAATGTGCTGATTGACAGTTTGAAGTCAGCAGTCTGCCTGAAGAGTAAAAGTTCAGGGAGCTTTAACAGACAGACACATATAGAGCATCTGACTCAAAGAGAGGAGTAAACACACTTAACTGTTTCTTAAAAACTGGAATTGCTGACAGAGCTGGTATGAAGGCATCCTCCGACTGCTGCAGAGTCCGACCCAGCTACACATCAAAACACAAAGATGTAGAAGATTTCAATAAACAGGATGAGATAAGCTATTAGAGTATTAGCTAACAGTTATGAGAAAGACAGTCCTGCCTCCCTCTTGTTTTTACTTGCTCCAGGGTCAAGGCATGCTGCAAGTTAGCATTAGCATATAGACTTGTCCTTTGTGACTTTCAGCTTCGTTACCTTTGCTGCAATTCTACTTCTGAAGAAACAAGCCATGTTTCGCAAACGTGCAAACACAATGTAATAATAAACTTTTTGCAAAATTAGCAACAATCAAATGCGAAATGATCCATTCTACTGTACTTCCGCCGTAGCCACGCAACGTCCTTTTAGCTTGTCCAATCACAGGCTTCGTTTGCTAACTACGTCTGCAAGTAAAAAAGGTTCGCTCGATTCCAGTCTACGTTGCTCCCGACTTGTCCGGTCACTTAGGTTCAAATTTACCAAGAACATTAAATGTTAATAAATAAGTAACCATCAAACTTAATGTTGAAAAAAGACATTTAGTTATTTTTAAGCGTTTAACAAACTTAACTGCTTCATGAGTACTGTTGGGTGCGATTTGAGCCAAATTGATGACGTTTCCTTGGCCACATGAGCAAAAGCCCGACTGGGACTGATTAAAATATGAAGTCCTCTAAAACAGGAGTCTTCAACGTTTTTTAAGCCAAGGACCCCTTAACCCCCTAACTGAAAGACATTCGGAGCAGGGAGCCCCTTCTACATATTGTATAACATTAAGTTGCATATTAAACTGGGCCTACAATAATATGTAGGGCGGTCAAAAGCATTTATACATACCTTTTTAGTGAATGTAATACTAGCTAAGCTATTCAAATAATTGTTGTGGGCATGAATGTATAAATAATATTTTAATATTAAACATACAAGTGGCAAGTGAATCCTTTGGGATAAATCTGTGGATGGCTACCTTACCTATAGGCCAGTAAGCCAATTATCACTGTTTTTTCATAAATATGCTGATTTATGTTTGCTAATATGTTGGATTCATGTTAACACTTAAATTTAGAAAAAAACCTTTCCAAAAAATTAATTATTTGGTAGCCCTCCTGCAGTAACTGAGGACCCCTAGGGGTCTTGGACCCCCTGTTGAAAATCTCTGCTCTAAAATTAAATTTTAAAACCGAAATCTCGTTCATTATAATTTCAGCTGGGTGATTTTTATATGCTACTTTTTAAAGACAGTTGCATTTTTTATTTAAAGCCCACCCACCCAAAGTGTGAGGAACATTTCTTTTGTAGAATACTGAAACCTGGACTTCAAAAACCATGATGGTGTCAAGTTTAGCTTATGACTCAGGAGGTCCTGATGATGCTTTTCCAATACAACCGAAATCTTGAAACTGCAATGACCCTATCCTTTTTCAGAAAGTGGGTTTCCTGGTTTCTAGAAGCCCAGCTGTTGTTGGGGGTCACACATTATGCTTACTTTGTTAAATATTTATACTTATCTGATCAACTTCCCACTCAACACTGCACTTCGTTGGGTTCTCAGCAATACACATGCGCAAGTGTGAAGTTTATTGGATGAACGCAAATTTAGATATGTGAAGGCCAGTCATACATAAATAGAAAAAGATTCCTTGCTTTTTATAGACCTACATAGTTGAAATTTGTGGCCCATTTCATAGCCACTAGCTTGCATCGTTGTGAAATCAGAAGCCTTGCCTATGTCAGTGGTCTGGAGCTTAAACAATTTTCTAAAGAATAAACCCCTGGGATAATTGTTGACAGGAAGGTCTGGGATTTATCACAAATAATATGGGACAGTTTGTGGAAAGATACTTTGTTAATGGGACAGATTAACTAAATTCCACTCACCTTCATGGCACTGTGGTGGCAGCATGTAGAACGGATTTGTTGGATCCTTCAAGAAGATGATCAACTGTGGTGACTCAAACCACGTTTGTCAAAATAGAAAAACCATGCCAAACATTAATAAACACATTTGTGTAAACACTTTATTTGTTTGCTTTTTTTT
Source organism: Sander lucioperca (assembly GCF_008315115.2). NCBI lineage: Eukaryota > Metazoa > Chordata > Actinopteri > Perciformes > Percidae > Sander > Sander lucioperca. Next base: position 10,698,481 of record NC_050191.1, read on the forward strand.
TTTTTTTTTTTTTAAAAATCAAAGCCCCTTTATACCTACAGCAAATAGAATCATGACATTTTGGTACAATGAACAAAAGTCAAGCAAAAAATAAAAAAATACAGTGTATACAAATGTAATTGCCAGTAAAACAATGCTGAAAAAACCCAAGATGCCTGTTCCTGGAGTCCAGTCTAAAGGCGGTCTTGGTTCGTCAATGTTCAATCCCTTTTTCAAAAATGTACATATAGAGAATCTGCACAACTAACATCCTCTCTGTGAAATAACTAAATTTGACAAAAAAACTAAGTTAAAATCAAAAGGCCAAGTGTGTGGTGGCAGTCAGCCTTTTACGAAGGCATCAGAACAAAGCCAAATAAATATTGACACGGCAGTTAAGAGGCCACTGGTAGAGTACTGGCACTGGCAGCAGGAAGTCCTCCTAACTCTGGCAGACACAGCAAACGTGGATGCCACAAACTGAGTCCACATAGAGGCTATATAGCACAGCTAGGAGAAAAGTCCAACTAGACCCACAAGTCCCTGGAGTAGCTTGTAGCAAATTGTATTCCTCAATATCAGACGCTGACACTCAGGAAACATCTGTGGAGGACAAACATGGCAACAAGAGCATGAGGACACTTCAATAATACATTTGTATCATACCAGGAGATGGCTTCAGAGTGCATCACTGACTTGTACAGGAGTGTTGGTTGGCCGTATGTCAAAGATATGGACTTAAGTATAAAGCACCCCTTTAAAAAGACACAGGCTCGCTCTATCACTATAAATTCCACATCAGCACGGATGATGTCAAAATTAGTTTGTTTAAAGCATATTGCACTCCTTTGTATACTGCTCCCTTATGGACTAAGTTTAAAAAGGCAAGCATGCAGAAGCTCAAGGTTGCCTATAATGACTGTATGAGGATACTGCTCAACAAACCCAGGTGCTCTAGTGCAAGTGACCTGTTTTGTAATGCAGGGTTCAGCACCTTCCAGGCATTACTGAGGAGTCTTATCTACAAATTCATTTGTCGCCTGAACGTCTCCCAGACCAGCATTGTTATGCTGTTAGTAAATCCTAGGTTTAGTGCCATACAATACCAATCATCACTATGGAAACACTGGTATAAGTATCTTCTATAGAAATGTAGTATTGTTGTTTCTTTTGTTTTTATTTCTTTGTACACGTTTCTCTTTTTAATGTATGTTATGTCTGTGTCTTCTGAATGGACTTTGAGTCTGGAATAAAAAGTTGATTCTTTCATCTCTTCTACAGTATAGGCAAACTGGCTCTCAGGAGTGTTTAATTCTGCAGGTTCCCAAACTCAAAACAGAGCTTGGTGTCATACAAACTGTTCGCCAGATTGGATGTCTACACAGGAAAATGGGGAAGGTACTTGAGCTGGAGGGCTCCTAACAAGCTTTGTGCTGGGGAGAGACGTGTATGATGGAGTTACAGTGTTTTCATGTATACATGTTAATTTGGTTTATAGTTTGTCTATTTTATTACTTTGTTACACCTGTATGGTCTTGAATATTGTAGTTAATGTGCCATCTTCTCTGTGCCCAGACTGCTAACTTTTTTTTGTTTGTTTTTTTTTCTTCCCCCCCTTTCTTTGTGATCTTTTATTCTGCTCTGTAAAGTGACCCTAGCCGATTCGACTAGTATTTCCAGGGGACCTCGTGATTTAGAAATGCCCCCCCAGGGACATTGAAAACACTGCATTCTTACAGTAGGCTGCAGAAAATACTGTTTCCTAAAAACAGTCAAGTCTCCTCCCCTGCACTATTACATTCTGCTGTACCACCACTGTTATTTGTGAAGCTTAGCCTCACCTTTAAAAGGAGAACTCCGGGCAATTTTTATGTTAATCTTGATCGCTAGCTGCTGTCTGGGATGAGTGAGTGTGTTCAGCCAGGCTTCAATAATAATCATCACGCAGCAGTTCTGTGTGTATTTGTAGCATATATATCCATTTTGTGTGCGATCCATCTGGCGTTGGTGAATAGTAGTCTCTGCAGTGGCGAACTGTGTGTTAGTTGCCTTAGCCAGACTAGCAGGCCCGACCGGCATCCTTCTACTTCCTCCCCGCCTTCCTCACCTGCTGCGGCCGACAACAATCCACGCACGCCCGCTGGTCTGGTGGATGTCCTCCAGAGGACAGTTCATACTTTTGCGGCGAAATTTTAGCGGCGAAAAAATCATATCAGTGACTATGTAACTACATGGAAACGGGCCAAATGATGCCTGTTTCTTGTACAGTAATAGCGTTACTGAAGGCTAGCTCTAGCTCCATAGTTTCTTCCCTTGAATACCTCCGCTCTTCACACACTACGATCTGCACACTGCTGTTTACCTTTTCCTGCTATAACTGAATTCCCGCGGGACTTCAGCCAGCCTCCTGTAACGCTGTTACTTTACAAGAAACACGCATCATTTGGCCCGTTTCCATGTAGTTACATAGTCACTGATATGATCATAACCACTACAGTGCTCAATTACCTATTTTTGAGGGGGAAATAAACGCCACAAAAATTTCACCGCGAAAGCATGAACTGTCCTCTGGCAGGCGGGGAGGAATTAGAAGGATGCCGGTCGGCCCTGCTAGCCTGGCTAAGGCAACTAACACACAGTTTGCCACTGCAGAGACTACTATTCACCAACGCCAGATGGATCGCACACAAAATGGATATATATGCTACAAATACACAGGGAACTGCTGCGTGATGATTATTACTGAAGCCTGGCTGAACACTCACTCATCCCAGACAGCAGCTCGCAGCTAACAGGGTAAGTGAATTTAAACAATGTCTGAGTTGAAAACGCATCTTGTTGTCATGTAAGGGCCCTGTTCATGTTGCACAGACATTTTAATTGCATTTTGTGTCTGTTAAGAGGCACAAAGGCACTCTTTATGATATGCCCCCAAAACTGCCGTTTTAGCTAAGTGGGAGCTCTCGGCATTAGCTGCAGCAGCTCCATATTGCTAGCACCGATTCAGCTCGTTTTTTTTGCTATCGACAGTACTCACATACTTATAGCGATCAAGATTAACGTAAAAATTGCCCGGAGTTCTCCTTTAACAGCTAGCTACAGTCTGCTGTGCATAATGTAAACACTAAACACGTGCAGTGACTCGAGTCATGTATAACAGCTGATGCAGACAGAAGAACAGGAGGACTAAACTTTGCTTTCAGGAATCAATAACCAAGAAACATGTTTCTTAACAAATGTCCAGTTTTTATAAATTTGAAAAATCGGTCAGAAGCAGTACTAAAAACACTCAACTCTATTCTTAAATGTATTTTTTAGCAGCCGATACTACAAAGAGCTACAAAATAGATATACTCACAGCTGGCAGGCTGCTCTCCGAACCTTCGCATCAGTTGATCATGCGTGAACTTGACAAACGCATCATATTGCTCTGTTGGAAGAGTAAACACTTATTGGCACACGGTATGGATTACGCACTACAAAATTGTTTACTATGCCATTTAAAAAAATAAATATACCTGCAAGCTTTGTCGTCAGTATCTCGTCATACTCCTCACGGATTTTGTCCTCTCGCTCTTTCAGCAGTCTTTCACAAATCATCCCAACTTGTCGGAGGGAAAATAAAGGCTGCTCTTTTCTGGTGGGAGATGAGGCACCTGAAGACGTACCTGTAAGAAGAGTTAAAAATCATACAATTAATACCACATTCATGACATTATACACTGAAACAGCATTGCAATGTGGTCATGCTCATATTGAAGAAGATATTACATTGAAATTGAATCGTCTAACTTTAATGCCAAGCAGCAGGTATGGCAACATATTTATGTTCCTCATCTATCTGCGATACCTGGTGTACACTGCCCCTTGGAGCATCAGTCCATCTGACTTTTCCACAGAGTGAAAGTGAAAAGGATGAGGGGGCTTTCCATCTCTACCATTTTTTTCCCTCTGGGAGTTGGCTAAGGATATGGGGTTCCCCATTGTTGTTGGCAATTCAAAAGGGAACAAAAAACAACTTGTTGACGTGGATGGATATGTTTAGTAGCCAAAATCAAATTACCCTCGAAGAGAAAATGGCTAACAAGAAGGAAATATCAGTCTAAGTTATAAAGTGGTGACAAGATGGCCGTTTAGTCTAAATATAAGGCTTGTATCCATGTACGGTGGCTAGCTAATAGTATCCACGTTGTCATCCTAACAAGGAACTAAACCAATCAGATTACAAACTGGTGTTTGAGTTGAGCAGTATAATGATTTGTGAAAACGATGGCTTTGTGAAAACTAGCAATATCCTCATTAAGATGGGAGCTACCTGGTACAGCAGATCCACTGTCAACATTCTGCAGGTCCAGAGGACAGCAGCTGTCTGCCTGCTGGAAGGTGTCCAGGTGTCGTCGTTTCTGCAGCCGCTTGTACTCCTGTTTGATGTTGTGTAGAATTTGCTCTGAAACAAAGAAAAACATTAGCTCCATTATATCAGTGAAATCGTCACACATAGGTGCTGCATTTGTATGTAGAATCCATTGCATAATTCACAAATTTGACAATTTAATGTGGCCTTGCTGATGCAGTACATCATGACCTTAGACACTTAAAGAGACAGTGTAAATCATTCTCCAGTTCAGTGAGCATCAAATACTGCATACATGTATTAAGCAGGCCTATACACAATAGCATCACAAACCTTACTTTCCTGTTATTCCCACACTATACTCCCCCAAACCACTGTCTATATTTTAACTTGCACTACTTTACTATGTTTCCTGTTTTTAAACTAATGTAATTAGCATTGTTGGAGGGAGCCTGAGACCCAAAATGTTCAGTGACAATGATTGCTTCTGTAACTTAAAGTTGTGTATCTGACAATAAATAACTTTAAACTTGTTTTAACAACACCACAGACACCGGTAAGGTTCCACACGGGGTAATGCTAAACATTGTCCAGTTTACAATAAAAAGTTGTTTTACCATACAGAACTTGGGATTACATTGACAGAACATGTGGATTTAAATTCCTAACGTTACCTGTGGTGAGTCTGGACGACACTTCTCCGAACGGCGAGGGCTCCATACGCAAATATTTCTGAGGTGAAGAGACTGGAGACATGATCGGGGCGCACCTCCTTCTTTTAGGTGAAGCCTGGTTCATTAGTGGATCAAAGTCCAGAGTCCTTTTCAGAGTAGCCCCACAAGCCATCACGCTAAAATGTGTCTTAAAAATCTTAAAACAGAAAAGCTAAAACTCCCTGTTAATTGGGAAAGTCGCTGACCTGGGCCCCGTCGTCTGTGCTGCTAGTGCTAGCTAACGTTAGCTACGTCAAACGGCGGCTGCAATTCCGGGCAGCGGACAAATATGCACTATTTTCGTCTCTCGTTGCCTTCTGCTGATAAATCTCATATAGATCACGTTACTGAATATATATTGAGATGATCTGGACAAAATAATCTAGGGTAAATGTTCTATAAAAACGGATGATTGCAGATCTTGCTGCACTAGTTCCGAGTACTAGCACCCACAACGGCTCACTCACTAGTTTATATTTCATTCCGTTCAATATGATCGGCTATGAGCATGCGCAAAGAGACGGTGGTATGCTGGTACTTGTAGTTTTTGTGCCCTTTCGGGCCCATTGTTTAATTAACTTGAATACTACATTTCCCGAAGACCTTGAAATGGTCCCTTTTTTCAAATTTGTTTTGTTTGCTAACAAAATCCCCCAAACCACCTCTAAGTTTCAGTTTCACCAAATATTCTCTATAACTAAAACTAAACCGTATCTGCGTTCACTTAAAACGTTTGTTAAAAGGTATTTTTTTCAAACGTATAAATGCAAAAAACGTAATAAAATACATGGTCAGATTTCAAAAAGGAAATGAAAGTTCCACAAAAGATAAATAGTTCTGCGGTGGGGGGGATCAAGGTATGATTTAGTAGGCATTATCAAAATAAATTAGACATGTAGGCCACTTTTTAAAGCTTACTCTGGCTGCAAAACTCTGTCTGTCTCGTAGTTTTTGTTTTGAAACAACCCCCCACCCCAGACATTTTCCTTCCATCATTACCCCTTCCTCAACCACCCCTGTACACAAATATATTTTGAACTATACAAAAATGGAGGAGGATGTGAGAGCCACTTGTATTTCAATGCTTGTTCTCCAGCCAAAAAGAGCAAAACATTTTAGGACTATATAAACTGTACTTTTTGTGTTTTTACCAAATTTATTGGACAATATGAACAAAGAGAATGTTTAAGTTCAGTCAAGGTGTTATACTTTGAGGTGTAAGTGCTATCTTGGTCCCAACTAGACCTGCAACAAAATATTATTTTCATTATTGATCAATCTGCCAATTGTTTTCTTAGTTTTGGTATATTAAATGTCAGAAAATGTGAGTATAGTTTAATTAAAGACTTTCATGGTGGAGTAAATCCGCCTAATGGCTTTTCGAAGATTGGAGTATTTGGTAGAGAAATGAACAAAGCCCTGTTGACATCTGTGTGAACAGATGTTGCATCTTCCTACCCATCTAAGCCAAGAGATAAAAAAAAGAACAGGAAGCAGATGTTGGTGTCAGAGGATGTAGCATTCTCTTGCAAAATGTCACTATCGGGATTACAAGAAGTAACCACAGTAATACTAAGAAAGCTAAAAATCAATGTGTAGAAATGTTCTCTTTCCTCCGAAAGGCTGCCACTATAAACAATGTAAGATTTACCACATGGGGGCACTAAAACATCACTGATGACTTTAGGTTGCTGTCAACTCCGGATTTGGCTTAAGCATCATGTACTGCAACCTCCTGTTTCCCTTCATCAAATAATCAATCAAATAACTGCAGGCGAAATGACAACCAGCTGCAACTTTATTCAAAAGTTTGAAAACAGCAATACTAAAAACACTTGACTGATTGTGGTTTTTAAGTCCTCATTAAGCCACCACTGTACAGAAGCCACTTGACAGTTGACATTTTGATCTTCAATACTCAATAATACAAGAGGCAGCAAAGCATACTGATAAACAGCTCACGATAAATGTCTAGAGAACAATTGTGCTGTGAGATTTCTCGATTAAAAGTACTACATCATCTATTAGAAAAAAACACATCTCAGATTATTTTACAAGGTCTGTTGTTGGGTATCCACACAATGCATACACACAGACTTCCATCCAAGTTACCAGCTAATGAAAAGACCCTTGTTTATTTGTTTAGATAAGTAAAATTAACAGCAGACATATTTGTATTTAGAGTTACGCCAAAAGTACTTCACTAGGCCTGTGCATGGGTTGCTTTTATTTTCCGAAATGATGCCCCGCTGCAACAGTAGCACTAAAACAACTCACTGCAATGATCAAACGGCTTGGGGCTGGAAATATATCACCAAGTCACAAAGTATCACGCACATACAAGGCTGAATCCAGTAAAATCATACATTTGATGAAAGCAGCTATAGTCAAAAAGCACTTCAGTTTGTTACAGTAGTGACCAGCACACTGCGTCCAAATGCAGTTTTGATGTGTTCAAGCTTTGGTCAAAAGCTTGTTGTTGTTGTTGTTGTTGTTGTTGTTGCTGCTGCTGCTGCTGTTGTTTTTGTTGTTTTTGTAGTAGTTGTTGTTGTTGTTGTGTTGGCTGTATAGCTGAAGGAGTGGATTTGAACACGTCATTTTGCAAGAAAACACTGTACAGTTGTTAGGTATACATTTGAACAAAGACACATTACTCTAAACGTCTAACAGTTAGCGGGGTAAAGAAATGGACAACAGGGACGATTGTCACTGCCACAGAAAATGCCATTCCAGATTTGACACTCAAAAGCTGTGAATCCATTTACCTCCATCTTATTAGAGTTTATTTGTGATGGTGATAAATATGGTTGTTTTCTTATCTTGAGCATGAATCACCTCTCATTTCTCAGATAGTGATAAATATGGTTGTTGTTGTTGTTTTCTTTATATTGAGCATTAATCACCTTTTATTTCTCAAAATATCTTAACACATTTTGCCACTCACTGAGTGTTGTCATAAATAAGTACAAAAGTGACATGTTTAATGGTAATTTTGGAAATAAACAACAACAACAAGTCATTTGAACGTTTTTCTTTATCATTCCCTCATAAAAATGTCTGTATGCAACATAAAGCCTGTAGAAAGTCTGGTGCAAGACACATTCTAGATGACACAGTAAAACATCTCGAATTAAAAATGTCAGTAGCCCCTTATCCCATAAATGAAGATATATTGTTTTCAAAACCTGAATTCACAGTACAAAAATATAATATGCCTTCACTAACTGGATATCGCTAAGTCTATGGTAAACAGCAGACTTTTGATAGTCTTTGATAAATCCTTTCAAATCGTGAGTCCTTCCTATTAACTTGCAATATCATTTGGCACTTTGGCAAACCATGTACTCACAAACCAATGTAAAATAATGCAACCACTAAAGCGTCTATGTGAGGATGTATAAGTCAATACTTTCAGGAGAGGATTTTTTTTCTCTTGGATATCTAACGTCTGCTTTATTGTGTTGAATGGCATTGTTTGGGGAGGATGACATTTACACAGTTTCTCCCGTGATGGCCAATTAGACAGCCTCTGCAGAAGTTTCAGTTGACACAGACATTGTTACTTTGGCTATTTTCACAGTGGTCTTTACACAGCTCTCTGCAGCCCTGTTGGCAGAAATGTTGGCATTTCTGTTCTGGCAGTCTGACTCAAGGCTATTATCCAACTGCTGGGCACTGCCCCTGCAGGCATGGCAGGAGCTGAGGAAGGCGCGCCGCATGTCCTTGCTCCTCAAGGCGTATATGATTGGGTTGACGGTGGAGTTGAGCAGGCAGAGCATGCTGCAGAATGCAAATACCGTCTTGATGTCATCGTCCATCTTCCAGAAGAGATCATAGACCATGATGGCGAGCACTGGGCCCCAGCAGATGACCAGCACCACCAGGATGAGCACCAGGGTCTTTGCCAGACGGATGTCCATGCGTGTCTGCTCAGGGCGCGTGGTCTGCACTTTAGTCCCATCTGCTGAGTAAACAACAAGGCTCTTCTGGGAGGTGCGGCTCAGCATGCGCACAGCATGGTGGTGTGCTTTCCACAGGATGTATATGTAGGCGTAGATAATGAAAAGAACCAGCACGCTGGTTACACCGATCCAGAACAACAGATAGTTCTCGTCAATCAGAGGGAATATGTCTGAGCAAACAGAATTGAGACGTTTACAGTTCCAGCCCAGTAGAGGCAGCACTGCGATCACGATGGAGATGGTCCACATCACACAAAAGGCAATGACAGCCTTGGTCCGTGTCACAATGCGCCTGTAGGAAAGAGGACGGTGTATGGAGATGTAGCGGTCGATAGCAGTGAGGAAAAGGCTCCCCACAGAGGCAGTGAACGATGCCGTGACTCCACCCAGCTTGAAGAGAAAAACATTGGGGCTGTCCTTCCTGTGAAAGACATGGAAGTCCAGAAAGCTGTAGACAAATATGACACTTCCAAGAAGGTCAGCCACAGCCAGACTGCCAATGAAGTGGTAGGACGGCCTGCAGCGGAGGGTGCGAGACTGGAAGATGACGCAGAGCACCACCAGGTTCTCAAGCACCGTAAAGGTACCCAGAGTCAGAGACATCACAGCCACAGCCAGCTGCTGGCTGGGAGTCAGGATCATGAAACACTCCATGTCCATGAAGTTTTCCCCACATTGTATATTGTTAGTCTCATCTCTGAATGTGCTCCTGTTGCCGAACAAGTCTGTGGCATTGGTGGGGTAGAAGGGGATGCCCTTGAGGATGAGCTCCTCATCCGCAGGTACTTTGTTAGGGAAGGAGTTGCTGCGGAAAGCAGATAAGGGCTTCTGCAGAGAGAAACCCGCCTTGAAGTCTACATCATTGAGGGGGTCGTCATAGTTAGCGTCGTTGGAGCCCAGATACTGTAAACCAGATGTAATAGTCCGGAAGGTGGTGTCCGCCACACCATCCAGCACAGATTTCATGTCTGTGTCTGAGGGTAATACTGCAGTCTAAGATGCCCAGACAACCTGCAAATTGATGACAAACATTTGATATAAAAAACCTTCACATTATGCAAATATTTGGAAATATTTTGTACAACTGTAGATATAGTTTTTTATTACATTTTATAGAATGCCTGAATTGGGCATAAACCACATTTCTCTGAGAGCTGGTGTAGCTACTTATAAATATCGCATCATGCACCTTATCAACACATATTCAATTTTCTTTTAAGAACTGAAAACCTACTTAAAATAAACAAAAACAAAAAAAACATGAGGGTGATGATAAAACGCCTCTTTTTCTGTGAGGTGCAGAATAAGACAATGCAATTTATCTCTACCTGTACAGACTGGAACACTATTGCAAAAACAGATACACAGTTAAAATCTAATTAAATCTATGTAAAACATTATACAGTAGGCTATATGCATGCTCAAATGTTGACAGTCTAATTTACTGTAAGAGTAAGATATAAAAGCGGCATAATTGCTTTTAAATAATTTAAATGTATGCAGGTTTGGAAAATTATTTTTTAGAAAGTCTTATAATCTATGCAGGAGTGCCGATTTATCGTTGATCTGGTGCAAAAAGCAAAAATGCATTCAGGAAAATCCGCAATACTTTCATGTTGGGACAAAATACACAACGCATTTAACTTCTAATAAAAGAAAGGAAACAATTCTAAAAGCCGCATTTAAACATTAAAATAAGAAAAGTGCTTCTTTACCTTACATAATGTTTTCCAAGTGCGCAGAATCGTCCTTTACCACCGCGCGTTAATCCAAGTCAGAAGCGCATCATCCAACCAGCACAGATCTCACATAAAAAGAGAGACACACCAGTGTGCATGTGTGAGAAATGAAACCACCATTATCATCATCATTATTCGTTTCTTTTTCAAATTCTATATGTAACATAAGTTTATCAGCTGTTGAAGTGTCTTCGCTCTTGAGGTGCGCTCCTGCTTTGTGGACACAGGTTGCTCCCGCGTCTCTCCAGTCTTTCTCTCTGTGTCTTCACTTATGAAGCGTCGCTCCTACAAGCCCTGTGACGTGTTTCCATATAGCTTTATCTGCCCAACCCATGAAGCTAGTGCGGTGCAAATGAACAAGGGAGACAACAGTGGTGGTGGTGGAGGGAGGCTTATAAAAAGGATCTGATTTGAATTCCCAAAGCTCCTCCTAGCAGACGATGTGCTCGGACAAAGAGCAGGCATCAACACAGCACAAAGCAACAAAAAAAAACCTAGATTAAGAATAGCTTTGAATATTATCTTCCTAATTCATGAGGTAATTGTGAAGACAATTCCTACATTTCGCAGGAACAAAAAGCTGCATTTCTCCTATGCAATCCCCACATGAAGGTAACTTTTTATCTAGGCTTTTCTTTTTCCTTTAATGCATTCAAAGGCAGATAGAGGTTGCAGACGTCATTGCTAGTCAGTGTATGTCTGTTTATTGTGTGAATAATTAACCACAATGGAAAACAGAAAGCAGACTTTATAATTTTAATGTTTCCCCATTGAATAGCTGTTTTTTGACTGTGTACCTATTACGTTTTTCACTTTCCTGATATTGTCAGATCCAAACCAATTATTTGGAGTACTGTACTTCAAACTAAGTCAAAACAAAGTCAGTGTTTGTATTTGGATGAAAATACAAAAGAAAAGTGCATTTTAGAAGCCAAATATGTCATTTATACACTTAGAAATAAAACTCAGATAAGCTGAGCAGTGATGTGACCACACAAGATGATTAACATATTTTATTATGTTTTTTTTCTGATGTCCCTTCCCCTCAGGATGAACCATTTAGTTATCAGCACATTCAATCAGATTACACACCACCAAATTAACGAGTCAGATCCTGCTATAATTCACATTAGCAACGATACAGCCTTTGCCTGGCCTTAATAAAAACAAATTCAATTCACTGATTATGAATTATCTAATTTGCATGTATTCATTTGGCCACATCCATGCAAACATTTGAGTGATGTTTCTTTTTTTTAAATTTCTTTACACCGTCTTCCACAATGGCAGAATAAATGGTGCAGGCCAAGGAGACAAGAGTTAAGTGGCTGCATTGTTGTAGATAAAATCAGAATAGATGCATTAATGTGACATTTGGCGGCCACAGATGACAGAACATGAAAACCTTTTGCCACTTCAAGGACTGAAATGAGGCTATAACTCTATCATCATCGCAGGTGTAATTATTAATAGCATTCAGCCATGGCTGCCGTCTCTGTCTGAAATGACCAAAATGTTCTGCTTCACAAAATCAGAAGACATTTACCGTCAAAAAAATGTCATAAATGTCTAAAACATAAAACTTGCCGAATTCCAGGTTCATATGTCTGTGAATTTTCCTTTTTGTGGCAAAATTGTCTGCTGGCAGCTTGTCACTGTAAGCAGCTGAGTACATTTTCTCATCAATCTTTAGGCAAACAGAGAACGAACACATTATTTACAGTCATGATCTGCAGGACTAGATACAGATTAAAGCAGAGCCGTCCACACACTGATTCAAACCTGAGAGCGGCCCAAAAATAAGAGCCCTCCTCTTTGATAACTGATTAGCTCTAGCAAAGTAAGTGGCAGATAAATGCCTTGTTCTAGGAAACATCAAAGGACTGAGAACAGAGAAACACTGGTTCACTTCCTTTCTTTAGAGTTTCACGGATTGTACAGAAGCCTGAAGTCATGATGTTCCAGTTAAACGTTTTGTGTCGACTTCTGTTTCCTACATTTCTGGGAATATCTGCACAAGGGTTATGTACGTGTAGTCTAGCCAGTAAGCCAAATAACAGTGTATCTATGCTAGCCGCTTCGTTTATTGAAGGTATCTTTTATGAAGAAATCCATATCTCTGCCACCTCCATGATGGATTTCTCTATTAATTATGTGTCAGGGTCCTTGTAAATTGCAGGATTATTGAAAAAAACAAACACATTTTTATAAGGGACTGACAACAAAATGTGTTGTTTATCATTGACGTTTTAGATCACTGAAAGTCTAGACCACACTCCATAATTTACAGAGACCCAACAATTGTCCCAAGAGCGTGCATTTGGTGCAACAGCAGTGAGGAAAAACTTCCTTTTAACAGGCGGGTGCCATCTGCCGCCACCGGTACAGAGAGAATAATACCTAACTACAATTATATATATATATATATATATATATATATATATATATATGTATGACATTTGGCGAGTTCTGGTGGTGAAGACGAAACACCAAAAATGCTTACAGCCACAATGCTAACATGTTGGCGTTCAGCAGGTATAATGTTCACCATATTTACCATCATAGTTTAGCATGTTAGCATGCTAACATTTGTTAATTAGCACTAAAAACAAAGTACAATTAGTTTAACAGGTATTAGATCATAAATCAAAGCACTGGACGTATTGCAATGTTGACCTTATGAGATTAACGATCAGTGATCACCAAAGATTTACAATCAATCCAGGAATGTGTGTATGAAATTAGTTGTCAACTAATCCAGAACATGTTGATATTTTCTGCTGGATAAGTGAATTTTTTTTAATTCGATATTTCAGTCTATACCATAGTAGTGGACTAACCGAAACAGACTGACTGACCAACATTTTCATCACGAAACAGCACCCAACAAGTACATCAGTAAAAGCAGTTCTCATACATTTTGGTAGATGGTAATGGTAGATTTGTTATAGATGTGATTTGTTATGTTGTGATAGATTAGTTTGATGTGTATTATTTGACAGCATGCGGAAATGTGCAGGTTTTTCTTACATCTACATCATTTTTACAGCATGCACAATGAAGTATTCACACCCATTTGATTGATAACCCGACAACAGCTAAATGTATCTCTGTGAGACTGAGTACAATCCTCCCTGTCACCTGTGTGCAAAGTAACCAATTGCCTTTTATGTTTGTGTAGACCTGCAGCACACATAAATATTTCATCTTACATTACATCTGACATAAAAAAAATCTGCAAGCATGGTGCAGAATAACGCACTGATCTTACTCTAAACATAACAAACACCTGAAATAGCAAATACTAAATGTTCCAGCAAAAACATTGTACAACATAATTTGAGTTTCATCCGCTTATTTTTCTGATCCCAGTTACTGAGACTTTGTAATATCCACCACATGGAGCAGTTAGACTTTAGGCAGCAGGGTTTGCCAAACTGACTGCTGCTGTATTGTGACAGTTTTCTCTGACTTGATGGCCATCTGCGTGTTAGTTGTGGTACATAACATTTTGTCCTCCAGTGACTCACATTGAGTCCATGGAACAGAGAAAAGAGCTCAGGGGGGGGAATAAAAACTGCAGTCAGAAGGAACTATTCCAGTAGTAATTTGACTAACTGATCGCTATTCAGTGCCAAATGTCAGACTCCCCAGTTTAGGGCTGTTTGGCACACTTTATTGCAACATGCATAGAGGACAAAAGTACCTTCTGTTCACATTAAGATGCAAGACCCGTTTTACCATGCTATTTGTAATTTTAAACATAACCTATTAAAATGTAAGTGTACTAGTGAAGATTTAATAGAATAAAGCAAAGTCAAAGGATTGGCAATTGACGATATATGTATTTCGTCTGGCCTATTATTTTTGAAAGTTGTGTTCAAGCTTGTTGCTGCAGTGATTTCCTGTTTACATAGTAGATTGCTTTTTCTTCACAACTGCTTAGGAACAGCTTTACACATAGACTTAGTGAAGGGAGTGCATCCTTGCCACACAGGGTTCAGATTACAGCGATGCTGCCTGAATGAGAGGCAGATATGAGCTCACTCAGGGCTCATAATGCATTTTGCACCAGCCTAATATCCTGCCTCTTTCCTGCAAGTTGTTCCACATTCAAGGCTTTTTCAGGAAGGATCTCTGGCTGACAGAATCTGAGCCCGAATTTCCCAGATACCTCACTAATGTATCAGTAACAACCTTATCAATATGATAGGCTAAGGTTGAAAAAACAAAACCTGTCTAGGATTTCTGCATTCATCTCTGCTCTGCTTCCCACCGGTATTCCCCTGATCTGAATCTTCAAATCGCGGCTACCTTGAGAAACATGAGAGTTCAGTTGCTCATGGTGTTATTAAATAGGCTAACCTGTGATTAAGGTTATCACATGGCCTCTCTATGAGTGAGTCAACCCCATCTGAAAATAGGCCGTGTGTAGTATGTGCATAAGCAGATACTTTTGCCAGTATGCAGTTCTAATAACTTAGAGCTAATTTTTCACGTGCATCATCGGTTCATAACAAATTACAGTTTCTACTGAACTACGACCATACTGAATCTTTGCTCCATTCTGCTAAACAACGACTAGTCATCAGCATTGTGATGAATATATTTGATTAGTTTCAGGGGTCAATTGTCGATGAATCTCATCTGTGTCTACTGTGGCTGGGAAAGAAACGCCACCACATTGTGTATGAAATTATTGGCAGATGGATGTTTTCATTGTTAGTTCTTCCCCCTTAAAAGCCTCTGTAATTTCAGAAGGACACCCCATATTGAAATTCTGTCAGTCAGGTTTGTTTATGCTTTTATTGATTTGATGTTTTTTGACTTTTTTTAATGTACAAACCAAACGACCTTGCTCTCTTGATAACAAAAAAATACAACAAAACACAGACATAAAGTTTGACAGTGCAGGTAAAAGAACAGCATTTAATGATCCAAATAAAGACTTACACGTGTTCAATATGTTCAATTTGTCAGTATACAATATATGTCTGTGAATATACTGTATGTTGTTTCTTTTGTCACAAAGTAATAATTCAAACTGGATGTTGGACGAGAGGCTTTTTGGTAGTGAAATAGGGGGGAAAAATGCTCTGCAAGCAGGAAAAAAAGGAAAATCAGCATTTGTTTATCTCCCTGTTCCTACTAAACTTATACAAAATGCAATAAAATTGGGATGTCTCACATGGATGAACATTGCAGCTCTCTGCTGAAGTCTGTGGACGGATGATACTGCCTTTGCAAGCATCCTCATACACATTTTAACACACATTTGAACTGAGCATGAAAAGATTCATACCTACTTCACCTTATCAAGTGTAGGCCTCTATTGGCTGTATGTACATCCTATAATCCTAATGAAAGAAGCATGTGTGCAACTAATATAAAGTAAAGGTACAGATAGATTGCTATATTTTACACGACTGTAAGTTTAAACACTTTGTGTTTTTTTACGGATTAAACAAACGAGATAAAATATGTTAAACAGTTGGATGTGATTTTCTATAAAAACTTTTGGACGGAGCCAGGCTAGCTGTTTCCCCTTTCTGTTTTCAGTCTTTATGCTACGTTAAGCTAACCAGCTGCTGGCTGTATTTGATGTACAGACATCTTCTTATTTTACTGTTGGCAAGAATGTGAATAAGCATATTTCTCAAATTGTATTTTACTAAGGAAGTGGATGCAACACATTCAATATAATACTTGTTTAACATTAAGTCTAAGATGACTAGTGCAGTGTTTGTGTCAGACAGCATATATTTGACAAAACAATGTCACCTGGAGGTCCATTTAGTAGCAGTTCTGGAGCTTTCAATCAATTTGCTTGTTTTGTTTTGAAAAAAATGGACATTTTTAAATATCTACCTTTTCATGACGACTGAGTAAACTCCATCTGCTGATAAAGATCGTATGATATAATAGAAAGCTCCAGAACAGCTTCTAAATGGACCTTGAGGTGACATTCCAGGGGATCCCATCACTTTCATCCTGGAAAATATTAGAAAATTCCAAATGGAAACAGGGTGTTTATCAGACCATCAGGAAGACAAAAGAATAATTTTAAAACTCACTGCAGATTCACAGGTTTATTTAGGCTGGAGAGCAGGCTTGTAAATTTACTCTGGATCATAAATAATGAAAGATTTTGTCATATCATGAAACTGTAAAATAAATTAAAAAAATAAGACTGTACCAGCCATATCAAAGTGTACACTCTGACCTACATTAAGCACCTACCTGCCTGTCTGCGAAGTGCAAACATCTCATCTCTCCACTACTGAACTGGCAGGACTTAGATATACTGTTGGCATGACAACCAGTGAGGACTGAAATGACTAGTCACATGACACAGTCAATGTTGAGCACAGACAAAGAGAACATGAAGATTCTTTCCACTGGGAAAGACTTCACAACAGACAGCACTGCACCAAAAAGAAAAGGGAGCCCATGACAAGATGTTCTGTGCCAATTATCCGAGGGATATCCAGTAGGTGCAAGAATGCCTCCTCTGCTGCCCAACAGAGCTGAAGTGGGTGTATATTCCCGGCCAGCACATCGTGATCCCACAATTGTTACTGAGCCACGCTCAAATTGTGCATTACAGCCCCTTGAGGAAAGGTGAGAAGACAAAGAACAAAAAAAAACATAAGTAGAAAACGGCAAACATCTGCTATCTGAACCAAGGTTAAGCATGGGCGTCATGGCAACTGCGTCCCTCGAATCTCCCCTCTGAATGAGATGTTGCTGCATCATGTGGCTGAATAGCAGGCCTCTCTCAGATATGGGCTGCGTTTCATTAGTGTTTCAACATGCCCTCGTTCACTTGCCCTTGGGGGAATCCATGCCGCCATCTTAAGTGTCGTTCCAATTGTCTGAAAAACTGAAATAAACTTGGTGAGATTGACCCTCGCAGGGCTGAGGGAACGAGTGAACAATGATGGTCACTCCAGAGGTGGATATCACCCACAATGCATTGCAGTTATGCATTTGGTGCAAGAAAATACATCCATGGTTAGGTGGCAGTAATGTACAACCGCTAAAACTCCTGTTGCTGACCACCAAAGAAGGAGAAGATGAATAAATTGAATAAATACATTCCGACTTTTTAGTTTCCTCATTGTTAGCTTTATATTTTACTGAAACATGAAGGCTAATATAACTAATGTCAGTTAATGTTTAATTTATACTTTTTATTTACTATGGTATAGTTATAGTATAGATAGTTGTATGTGTGATTTCTTTATTTCCAACATTGTCTGTAAATGCATGGAAGAAATTCTGTTTTTGCGAGATATAGTCTAAGCATTATGACCAATCATGATACAGATCACAAACTTTCTAAATCAGAAACTCATGCAGCTGATTACCAAGCCTCATTAAAATGAGTCTGCAGATATTATGTGTAAAAAGCAGTAATAATACTTTTTATAAATACTATTTGTATAGTGATTTTCACACAAGAAATAGACCTACTGTACAACAAGAAAATTGCATGACATAAGCAGACAGAATAGATAGAATAAACATAAAAACGGGAATAGAATGCCATAATTAATGGAAATAAGATGGAAAATAAAAAACAGTAGGTACAGCAGTAGCGCTAAGCTTACAACTGGCTTTCGATCCGTATAGTTTGGGCAAAAAGTGAACAGTCATGGAGTGTGAGCACTGAGGGGGCGCAGTCATGTGCACATCTGTTGGGCAGCGGTCCCCTGAGACTTCAACAGAAGACCCAGTGCTACAAGACACACAACCTTTACTGAGACAGTCTGAGCCCTTCAGTCAATAAAAGGTGCTACATCATGTCTCATGGCCATCAGGTCACAATCCTGATTAGAAATGAGTGGATTTTGTTGTTGCTCAAACATGAAAAAAACAAAAACATTTTCTATCCGTTCACTACAGAGCAATTTTCTTTTTTCTATTTTTCAGAAACTCAAAAGGACAAAAGTCATTGAAGCTCTGCTGAAGGAAATCTTACTGGAGGTAAAGTTCATGATTGTCTATCAGTACTATCAGGGCATTAGCCAGGAAGATTTTGGAGATACTGAGGTCAGGAATCCAAATCCCCTCAGCATAACCTCTTCCACCAATCATTACAGTCGGCTGCAACTAACTCGAGACATTCTTTGGTTCATAAAGTGGTTGTGTCTTGAACAACCAAAAGTCTGAAACCCAAATGTAGTTAATTTAATAGCATAGAAGACTGCACAGACTGCAGTGTGTTAAGTGGTGCAGTAACACACACAAGAAATATGTGTTGCTTTATTTGCATCAGGTGATAATATCTGAGAAAAAGGCAGTATCACAGCTGCCATTTCTACATGAATATGCTTCTCAGTTTCAGAGTAATGTTATTTAGCAAACCAACTTACTTATCCCCTTCCCCACTACGACTCTGCACACTCACACAAGCTTTCAGTTTGAACACACAGGTGGGCACAGTGATTATCAAACCTCTGACTCTAAACTTTGCCAAAAACACTCTCACACATTTTTGCTTCAGATCTGAACAAGATAATTATTTGCACTTTGGCAGCTGCAAAATGGCCAAGAGAGGGTAATTTTCAGAGTTCAGTACCCCCAAAATGCACACAACCTGCTGATGTTTACCGGGTTTCTGTTGACGGAGCTCACAGTCACTGCTGTGGGGAGACATTTTGTGTTTCAGTTTCATTAAACCAGCTGTTCTAACCCAGCTCCAGAATTAGATTTGGGGAAAAAAAGCGAATGTTTGATATGTCAGCTATTTGGGGGTGAGACGCTGCTCTCTGTTTCAGTCTCACCTTGAAGTAAAGGCTGTGTTTTTGTGTTAGAATTTTTCCTAGTGCACATACCTCATTTGTCCGTGCCCTCTAGAACAACACATTGAATCTGATCTGATCTTACGCCCCTATCGGCAGGACAACATCATTTGACTGTTCCTTACAAAACTGATGTAATAAAACAGAAACTGACACATCAGGAAATAGTTTGGGCTATTATCCTTTTTATGGATTCAACTAACCAGATAACGTGTCAAATAGTGAGCTTTAAAGGTGCAGGAAGGCAGATTTGTTTTACTTTAGCTAGCTGTTTCCCCCGATTACAGTCTTTATGCTAAGCTAACCGGCTGCTGGCTCCAGCTACATACTGTACAAACATCAGAGTGGTTTCAAGCTTTTCATCTTACTCTCTAAAAGAAAGTCAAAAAATGTCAAACTATTCATTTCAATTCAACACTTTAACCTAAGAATTCTCTTTAGGTTAGATCTCCATTAAAGCATCTCTGTGATGATGAAAATGTGCAAATCTAAACTTCACTGACATAACGGCTTATCTTCACAACTGTCATTAGTATTCACTTTGCGTCATCTGTGTCCTGATATGATTTATGACAAATTGCATTTACCATACACATGCACATTAAAATCTTATTTTTCTCTGCTGAAAAACAGATGAAGATAAGATAGGAGGAAACTTAACGTCTATCACAATAATACCACACTATAAAGAAGAATATTAATAATTATGGGTATTTGGAGGTGGACTAGTGCAGCAAAACTTCAGCTCAGGAACATTTAGTAGAAATACATGATTTACTGAGGAACAATAATGCTTAGCAACATTTTAAGTAACAACAAGAATGAAAACGTATGAGTGAGTACAAAAATACATGTACAGTATGTACATACAAGTGCCCAGCCCACATGGACTTATAAGACACCAGCGTTGCAGCGGTGAAAGTTTTATCAGACAAGAACATACCTTCCTAACATTACATTGCAGATTAAGAACTGCATCTTCTGTTTTAAACATCCAACTAGAAGAACTAGTGAGCAATCTATAGTCTCACCTAAATCACAAAAAAAAGAACTATTTATTTTTCGGGAAACCATTAAAAGAGTATTCATGCTTTAAAATCCACGCATTCTTATTCCTTTTCAAAACCTGGCACCTGCATTACCCACAATGCAACTCGACCGCTGACAGTTCAGTTCAGAGAGAATCAGGTGTGTTACGCTGGTAGTAGCTAATGTAGCCTTGAGCCGTAGATATGTGATGGAAAATTACAGTATATGACACAGTGTGTGTATGTGTGTGCTTTGTACATAAGGAGACACCTTGGCAAGTATGTTTACATCACAGATTTAGATTGTACAAATTGTACAGATCTGAGTCTGTCCATAATTTCAACGCCTCAGAGTGAAATAAAATATGAATGAAAAACAACTGAATGCAATATAACTACAGAGCAATGCAAGTCCAAAATAATGTCTAATGTTAAAGTCTAAAATCCAAATTAGTGTATAAAGGCATTTCACCAAAACAAACAACAACAAAGATGACTAAAATTATAATATCTTTAAGGTCAAGTGGTGTGCAAATATGTACACAAATGCAAACTTAAGCACAGCTCAGAAAGTAGGCACTCTTTTGTTCCACAGATGAACCCAGAACACTGACCTGTCACGGCAGAGTGTGTGTGAGGGAGGGAGAAGGAGGGGGAGAGAGAGAGAGAGAGAGAGAGAGAGAGAGAGAGAGAGAGAGAGAGAGAGAGAGAGAGAGAGAGAGAGAGACAGAGAGAGAGAGCGAGAGAGTTGTTTGTACATGCGGTGCAGCAGAAAACATTATGCAGCCTCAGAGGGTGGGAGGTGTTTTCTAAGATGGAGTTCATGTTGAGTGAGTGATGCAGGCAGGCTGATGGAAACCGGTGGGAAGAAGGCTGAGCATGTTGACTGACAGACAAGCTGGAGGAAGGGAGGGACGACTGTCATCTCCCTCCCCCTTGGGCTATTTATGCACACTAACCATGTCACAATAAAGTAATTTTTTCCTTCTTTTTTTCTTCTTTTTTAAATGGAAGAGGAGGTTTGACATAATTTAAAGAGCTCTGGCTGAGCTGACAAGGAGTGAAAAAACTCAAGGGTGCTCATTTGTCAGGACTCTGAACAGAAAATCAGTGAAAAGGAAGTGTCAGGGCATTATTAAGGCATATATTCAAAATTTTAAGTTCTCAAGCACCATAGCTTCTGCTTATTAAAATTGTCTACAAAGAAAGATGCTGCCTTGTTATCTGAGGATCGAGACGTATCAGTGAGGGGAATATAGAAACTAGCCAACATGCGGAGGATGCTCAAAAAGTCTGAAATTGAAAGTTTGAAATATGAAATATAGCAATACAGAAACCTCTCTCTCAGTGTAGAATAAGATTGCTTTCCACTTTTATCTTATGCTCAGGGTAAAATGAAGACCTAAAAACTGTGATGGAAATAATGTTGTAAAATCTTATAGTGAGAGCTTCACACAGTTATTAAAGTATGTTGAAAAAAGTGAAGATACACAGATGCATGTGTTTACTTCTTGATTCAATTAGTAAGTAACAGTGTACAGGCTTGGCAATGGATGTATTAAAAGGAATTTGAACACTTTCATGCTGCTGTTGTTTGAAAAGCTCAAAGCTCAAGTGATCAGTTTCAGCTTTTAAAAATGTATGTAGACAGGCAATCTGATCCTCAAACAAAGCCAGAAGTAAGGAGACTGTGTCCTAACACAGGTGGCACCGTACTTAAAGTACAGATTCAGGCTTAAAGTTAAACTAGACAGGAGCTCTGAGGTGTTTGTTATCTAAAGCATTGTCTAACTCAGGAGATAAAGCACAGCCCTGTCAATATCTCATTACTCTGGATTCTGTGGTCCGTTAAAACCGCTAGCATCTACACAGGATGAATACAAAGAAAATGATTATAACCTGAGTTCAGGAATAAAAAACAAGCCTCATTTCCCGTATCAACCTGCAGTATTTACGTATATAATCCCATTTTCCTTCGGTTTATCTTCTCACATCTTTCCCTCTTTAACCGTCTTTCCTTTCCTTTTGCCTTTTTCTTCTCTCTCTCAGCACTGAACCTCAGGGGGAGGGAGATGCAGCCATGACATGCCTCATCAACAACATGTTGAGCCTCAACCCCCTGGGTTCCTCAACTTGACTTTCGTCTGCTCTCGGCATGAAAATCGACTGTCGTTCCCCTCATGTGAGAACCTTTTTTCATCTCTGTCCAGACCTTTTTTTGATCCCTCTATCTCTACAAAACAATCTTTAATTTTTTTAGTAGGGCCTACTTGCAGACTGTTTTCCCTTTAGTTTGCTAAAAGGTAAGCAGCCAAGCTCCACACATTCACAACAGATTATGAATACTGTAACCCTTTTTGTTGAAATATTTTTTCAGTTTTCAGCCGGCCAAACCACCGGGAATTCTCCCCATGCTGCCGAGCCATTCTGGGCCTGTAACCACTGCAGTGTTTCTTAACCTTTTTGGCCTTATAATGAAGCAATATCAACTTGTGACCCCTGATCACAAGTCTGAGCTGTACTGTGGCCCAAACCCATTAAACTGTCTCATCCACTGAGTTGGAGTCTCAGATGCTTCACATAGAAAAGCTCAGGGAAGCGCTGCTCTTTAGTGGAGGTGGGGAAGTTATTAAGTTAGAGGTAAGTGATATCCCAGCACAGTAGGAGTTATGTCATATTGGACAATTCTTCACCTCTCGATAGGCTACAATGCATTGCAAACACTCAGTACCAATGCCAGAAGTAGTGTGCTGAAAGTAAGGGTCTGGATGTTAGGGTGTGGAGGATGTGCTTTTAAGCAGGATACCAGAGTTCACGTTCTGCTACAGCAGCCTCCTAAAAATGATGTTCCCAAAACTGCATTACACCTTAGGGAAACGTATTTTGGCCCAGAATATGTTTGCCTTTGAGGTATCACAAACACGTTTATAATCAAAGTCTGCAAAAAGTCCAGATAGGGAGGAGTTCAGGGTGGATGGATGGGTCGAACAAACACAGGACTTTCACCCAGTACATTGTTGTTCTTGTCCTGTATGAAACCAAAAGTTAACGTTGACTTGTTTATATAAAGGTCCTATGACATGCTGCTTTTTGGATGATTTTATATAGGCCTTAGTGCTCCCCTAATACTGTATCTGAAGTCTCTTTTATATAGGCCTTAGTGCTCCCCTAATACTGTATCTGAAGTCTCTTTCCCAAAATTCAGCCTTGGTACAGAATTACAGCCACTACGAGCCAGTCGCTCGATGGTGTTTTTTGCCCCCAACGGCTCCTTCCAGGCAGCGCTGCGACCGCTGCCTCCAAGGCACCTAACCCTAACCTTAAGCCTAACCCTAACAGTTGTTGTTTTTTTAGGAGACAGTGTTGGCTACAGACCTGCAATCAGCTTTCACTTTTTTAATTAACTGTAACCATGATTTTTCCACAAATCTTACCCATACAGTTGGCATGTGCAGATATTGTAGAAAGCACACATTTTAAAAACGCTGGCACTGGACTGACAACAATGTTGTCATTAAATGTAATCTGCGTTTTTGTTTAGCGATAGGGTTTATCATGATGCCATTTCTCTTTTCCATTGCTTGCCAGACATTAAGAGGGCAGGTCTTACCAAATATGAACTGGTCAGAGGGCAGAAGTGAGGAACTATTTTGTTGAGGCAGTAATGGACAATGACTGATAACATTCATCCTTCACCCTTTCTTGTTGTTGACAACTGCCCAGTGCATGTTGCCATGCAGCCCAAAGGTTTGTTGGTAATTAAATCTCCTTGACCTAACCACAAATCCTTTTTATCAGTACTTTCAGTGCTGTATCCAGTATTTCAAAAGAAAAATCATATAAAAAAAAAAAAACATATTTTCATGTAACTGCAATATACATTTTTTATTCTTATCCTTGTGCTCAAGGGCACTTGCCGCTTTTGCTTCAGATGGGATCCAACCATTGATCCACCATCAAACAGCATGCAACTGCTGCTATCTGAAAGCAGTTTCAGATCTGAGAGCATCACTCAGCTGGAAACAGAGCAGACTGACTCTATATGTGGTCCTTTATCTGAAGGATTTAGTTGTTGTTTTAGGAAGGTGGTAATCCCAAGATGTTGTCATGAATGCTGTGCACTATTAAACTACCACAGATGCTGAACAACACTCAGCCTGTTTATTCTGAATTAGAGGACCCTCTTTGATGTAGCGGGGGTCAATATTGTCGGGGAATCCAGCCTCTTACAAAATAATGCTGTAACTCAGATCAGCTTTGTGTTGCCTCTGCTTGGATAGACAAGGAAGCTGTACAGCAGCACAAAGTCTATTATCTGCTCCTGCTAAAGCTCTTATTTCAAAGCTTTTCCCCCTATAGCTCCCTTGTATCAATTACAAACATCCACTCACACTAGAATCCTGACTTGATTTTCTGCTCTTGGATTTCAAAAATGCATAATTACAAATAGCAGTTTAATCTTTTTCCTATACAGCCTCACAGCCAAATTCATAGTGGAAATGTCTTTTTGAAGGATATCATTTTGAAAAGCAATTTGTAATATGTTACTACCATTGTGTTTCTTTATGTCTGTGTGTGTGTGTGTGTGTGTGTGTGTGTGTGTGTGTGTGTGTGTGAATCATACTTTGTGAAAAACGACTGATTATTTCAGTTTCTCTAACTGGATGACAGAATAACAGAATAAAGACACTGTTGTATGTTTTCATTGACATGTCAATCACTCTGTTTAAGGCCTTTAGGAAAGTGTCATATAAGCAGGGAGTTGAAAACCACACCAGCTACTGCAGTGGAACACACTGTTGGCTAAATGAAGTTCGGAGTTTCCCTCCGCTCTAAGTGTCTCATCCTCAGCTATCAAATACCTCGCCAATGACACGTGTCATTAGTGTAGCTGGAAGCCAATCAGAGGCGGAGCCCATAGAAATCAAACCGATCCCTGTGGTGACAGCTGTAGAGGCTGAGCGGAGCAACACCAAGCTCCAACACTTCTGCTGCTACATTTAAATATTTTTTTATGAAAGCAGCTGACAGGATCGACTAAAATGCCCCCCTCACTTTGAGCTGTATGGGCCTGTAATTGACTACAGAAATAAAGTCATATTTTCAAATTAGAGGCAAGCAAGCTAGCTGATTAGAGGTTCAACAGAAACAGTGAATGGAAGCTACATCATCAGGCAAAGTCTGTCAGTTAGTTAATGGCTTTCTTGGCTTAGTCTGATCATATTCTGTATTTTTCTTGTTACCCATGAAATCACCAAAACCAACAATGAATTGATCCCATGAACAAGTATTGTCTGTGTAGCCGAAGCTTCCTTTGTGCCATAGAGCTCCATCATTGTCCAAAAACTATTAAAAACACATCAGTGAGCCACACTGTTGCACTGGGCGAAATGTTCCTTCATTATGATGATGATGATGGGCACTGTTAGTTTGTTTTGAGTCAATCCAGCACATGCATCATTAGTACATCAAATGTGTACTAATCCGCCGCTAAAATAGTCCCCAACAAACACACTAATACTGATCGCTTTGGCCATTTTAGCCTTGCTGGCGGCATGGCTGTAGGGTCGCCAGTGTTGGTCGATTGGTTCGTCCACCACTTTGGTGCAGACAGAAATATCCTCACAACTATTGGACGGACTTTTGATAAAATTTTGTGCAAAAGTTCATGATCCCCAGACGATGAATCCTTCCGACTTTAGTGATCCCTTAACTTTTCCGCAAGCGCCACCATTAGGTTTACATTTGTGTTTTGTAGTGAAATGTCTCAACAACTATTGAATGGATCGCCATGAATTTATACTTCAGACATTAAATTCAGACATTAATGTCCCCTTTCAGGATGAATTGTAATAACTTTGAGTATTTTTTTCTATGCACTTACCATTATTAGGTCATTACTTTGTGTTAACACTAATTAGCAAACTACTTACATGTTAAACTAAGATGATCTTTCGTCATTTTGAAGTCCAGGGCAGTAAAACAAACACCCTTTCAGCTGGTGGAGTTATAAGTTATGAGACAAAACTGGGAAGGATGCAAAGGCTTTGAAAATCTGTCTGCCAAGAGTGTAGCTATTGTACACAAGCCAGTAGAGACCTCCATAAAAACATCTCGCCTTGACCAGTCCAAGAGAACACGCTAAATGTACCACAGAGTGAGTGATGTCTATTTAGTGTTTTGGGCTCACAATTTGATCTGCTAACACTGGGAATAATGATCTGATAACACATGAGTCATGATACAACACTCAGCTCAACAAATCCTCATGACTAGCACTCATATTATTAAATTCCTAAAGCCATAGTCATTACTTTTGCACTTTAACGTCTTAATACATTTTGTTGCACATTCATTCACTCTGGCTGCAGGCACATGTGGGTGATATCGGTGCTGTGATGGTTTAATGGAAGCAGGGCAGGTTTAAAAGCAAAACATTATCATTGTTTTGAAGGAAAAGAGGGGTTTGCATGAAAATTTGAGGCTCCACCACATTGCATCCAAAGTAATTACTATCAAAACATTCACATAAACAAATGTCAGGTTTTCCCACCCTCTATAGCTCATAGCTTTCATTCAATAATAGGTAAGCTAATCTTTCATGTTTAGTCTTTGCACTTGGAAGTGACGATAACAGTTTTACTAAATAACAAAGAAATAATCCCTTTTAGAACTGTTATAAGTATCCCTAAGAACAACGTTCATAACAGATGTAAAAAATGTGCAGATTCCCCCTTTAATGTTATGTAATGGAGACATTCTAGTGCAAGTACTTAAGTAGGTATACGTAAGTAAGTTTGGTATGGAAGATACATATGATTTTTTAAATCTCACATAAACTTATGCATGACAGTAAATGGAATAATCATGAGCAGTGACGGACTCATTTCTGTGTCTGCACATTGCACGTTGAAATGGAATAATTAATCCATTCAATCTCACCACAAATGGCAGTTTTATGGGAATATTGGCTATTTATTGGTGATTTGGTGACAAGGCTCGGGTAAATTGTGTCTGCAACACTGATAATGAAACATGCAGGAATACATTTATATGATAATTAGTCATGCAGAGCTAGACAAATATGCAATTTATTACAGCGATTCCATTCCGTTTTTTTTTTGTTTTTTTTAATTGTGCATCAGTGTAATGATTGAGACTGATCTACGTCAGCTGGTTGGTGAGTGGACTGCGGTTTTAAATGAGGCTGTATTCAGCATTTTTTGTTCATAAGAAGGAACATAAAGGGAGCTTCAGAGACAGAGATCGAAGCGGTGAAATGAGTGTTGAGAGCAGTGGAGACACATCAATAATATATATAATAATGTAAAGATATTTAATGTCTCAGATTGGCAAAGAGAGTCACTGCAGTCCAGAATGACTTGACAATCAATGCCAAAGACAACAAAGTATTTTCTCCTGTGTCAATTAAGACTGCAGTCTTGTTCGAGGATCCTTTGTCGAGTCCATTTCCTTTATGGCTCCTCATTGGACGTACACCAACCCTCCCCACCCCTCACTGTCACTGTTTCCACGAACATAATGATGCGTTGCAAGATGAGACTATACCTTCTAGCATTTTTACAATGAAAGTTTGTCAAGGAAAAAGGAAAGTATATGGACGTGCCCAGTGAGCAAAGAGTTATTTTTCCCTCTCCCATTATTTTCATACACAGCAGCAGCAGCAGCAGCTGCTGCTGCAGTAGCACACAGTCCTGCAGCTATAGGCTACCACATGAAAAATTACTTTTGCTGTGACAAAAGCTGCCCCCTCCTTCCTGACTTTCCACCAAATCCAATTTACTTGTCTCCAAACCACTCCGCCACCTCTTTTAAGTATGATAATCTGTAGATCTGCAAGACCCAGTCAAGGGGAGATTCTGGTAGTCAGTAATTACTTTTACTGTGAATATCAACTATTATATATTTCTGTTGTACATAAAGAAACAGACCCTACACATTATTATCCAGATGTCCAGAGAATAATCGTATCTGGGTTCAACATTGAAATTTAGGAATTTCACTACTTAGAAATGACATAAAGTGCTGCCAGTCCATTGCACACATTTACAGACACAAATGTTTGCCGATGCTTTAGAGACAAAAGATGCTCATGATCAGCTTCATCCAGCTACCTCGGGGCAGAACGCTTCTTTGATTCTGTTCAACTAGCAGATTTTAAGTTTAATTGTTTCACTTTCTGTGGGTGGAGAGAATTTTCTCCCTGTAACTTTTAGGATTGTGGGCAACAAACACCATCTCAATTAGTTAATAAAAAACTGCTGATCTTTTCTGTCGCAGCAGAACTTTGTGAGTTATGCTGATAAGATGGACGCAAAAGAAAAATCCTGTCAAGAGCAGCTTTAAACTTTGAAGAGCAAATCAGCTGCATTGCAGTCATGTTTTTGTATTTTATTTGTCATTTCCCATTTCATGCAGCAGGACAGTCTGAAGTTGATTAAAAAAGTTCCCGTCATAAGGATCTGAAGAATAGCATTAAACAGGGGAAAAAGATGAAGATTTTCTGAGTAAGTATGAATATTCTTTTCTCTGAGCTATTTTAAAAAAAATGAAAAACTACAAAAGAAGTTTTATCTGGAATGAAATATGCTAAAGTTTCAGACACCAAATTAAGTTTAAGGCTTTACCTTGCCTGCGTTATCAAAACCGTCAATAAAACAGCAACGCAGCAAAAGTCTCAATTTAGAGAAAGAAATGAAAGAAGCCTCGTCAGACAGAAGAGCAAAGAGAGAAGAAAAAACAAATGAGTAACAACAACAAACTGAAACAAACACCAACCCAATTAACATTCTTGTCAGTAACATCAAGGTCACCATAGCACTCAGGAGGGCATATAAGTTACCACGAGCAACAGATCCATTTATTGATCATGAATGGAGAGCTAGTGCAGCATCACCAATCAGATCTGTTCTCTGTAGGGGTCTGAATTTTTCATTAGAACAGTGTTCCACTTTGAACTATTGAACTTGCGTACAGATTGAAAATATAAGAGCGTGAGGTTAGTCGAGGACTGCTGTTTTGGGAAAAAATGTTGGTGCTTTTGTGATGGAGCATGCTCTTAATGCACTAAAGTATCTCCAACTTGCTATTGTTAAGTACTCCCACAGCAGAGGTTGATCAGTCTCATGTCCCTGGAACAAAGGTAATGCTCTGTGCAGTGTGCAATTTTTTAGAAAAAAAATGACATGAAGAGTACAATACTGGACTTTCATGAAATGTAAAAACAAATGTTACAGAGGCTGAGATATATCTTGAGATATTTAGTTCACTTATAATTCACTGTGGATGAAGTACACAGGTTCCTTCCAGAGGCTATTTTGCAGCGGCACCTAGCGCCGCCCAATACAATTGTGATTGGTTTAATGAAATGCCAATAAACCAGAGCACGTTTTTTTCCTATCCCGGAATGCTGTGGGGACTATCCAGACCCTCCTCCTGGAGGAAGGTCTGGCAAAGCGACACTAATTTCAATGAGACCATACTCTGAGAATATGACAAACAAACAAACAAACAAACACAAACATTAAAAACAAAAAGTTGAACCTATAGCTCAATTTTCTTGGAAAGCATTTCAATGTCTGGCAAAGAATTTTGGCTGATGAAATAAGTCAAATCGCACATTCCATCATTATTCCATATTTCTACAGTTTACCTTGTGATTGTTATACTTAACTACGTTATACTCCAGAGTTGTAAAATCCTGTCCCATAGTATCAACAACTTTGTGCAGAATCTGTTACTCAAACCTGACTTCCTGGATCATATTTTATCAAAGTAAAACTCCTGCACCAATGCAGCTTCTTGTGTCTTTGTAATGACAAAATCTACACCTCCAGTTTGTGACATCTGTTTTAAATGTTGTTACAACAGGCGCGGTAGTACTTCCCATGTCTACTAAAATGACTTTGGGGTGTAAAATCAGCAAAGTTTTGAAGGGTGGTAGTTGCCACTTTTCCCTGTTTGCATAATTTACTCTGTGCCTGCTCTATTAAAGCCCCAGTGACTGGATGCAGGGTGGCAGGAAAATAAGTAACAACGATTGCCAACATTTACACTGAAAGGGTCAGGCCATTTTGTATTGAATTTCCCCCTGCTTTTTTTGAAAAATGTCTCCAGCGACTGTAATCCACGTGCAGCTCCTTCAGCACACCAATAGTGTAATCAACATCAAATCACTTCACCAATAAGTTTTCTGCAGTTCCACCAAGTGTGTATAAAGTCAATAATTTTTTTTCCCCCCGCTGGCTACTGAGGAGTAAACACCCAGAAAATGAAAAAATTAACTCATTCATGATTCATGCTTTTTCTATCCTCCATTTACTTTGGTGCATGTGAGAATGTCAGCACGAGGTGGAGGGACGCATTCAGTCAGTAGGTGTAATTTCCTTTTTGTTTTGTGACTGACATTTTCAAAATCCTTTGGAGTCCTTAAGAGGGACTGCAGTTTGGCCTAAAAGATTGAAAGTTGATGCTTTAAACCAGGCATTTTATCGTTCCTTTCATCATTAGGCCTACAACGTGTCCTCGAACATTTTACTGAAGAGTCTGGTCCACTCTGACCTTAGCCAAAGCTTGTTGGAGGCATTTCAACACAACGTGCAACAGCAAACGATATTGAAAATGCATTAAAGGAAAACTATGCTTAATTAAAATTTGGGTTTTGTTTTTATAGCTTCCACCATCCGTTCTATTGGACTCCCGGAGATCTTGTAATGCTAGGACATCGCTAAACAACAAACGCGGGCAGTCAGAGAACCATACAGGTAAACAAGCCAGTTTTGCCACACTAGCTACAACTTTATTTGAAGGTAAAACCAAAATAAGTTATGATGTTACTAATAATCCCATATTGCACAGGAAAACAGTGAGTTCATACAACTACGATACAGAAGGTAAAAGTTGAACCAGTCTGTATTAGTGATGTGTACTGTACAACACACAGTGTGGGTAATCATTTTACCGTTCGCCATCTATTTTCTTATCCAAATAAATTTGACTAACTTCTGGGTTTGATTACAACCTCTCTGATCATCTAACAAAACTTGTGTGTTGGACCTTGTTTTTAGCCACATTGCCGTGTTCCCAGATCTCAGCCATTACTTTGACGAGTTCAATGTTATTAAAACTGATAGAAGTGAAGGCCAGAGCTATAAAAATAAAACTCAAGCTGCAATAAACTGTCCTTTTTCCTTTAATAACAGTGAAATAAAAAACGAAACCTTTTCCAAGTTCTGATCCGCTGTTGTATTTTATTAATTATTAATTTTATTATTTGATAAGATTACCAGAGTCAAATTCCTTGTTTGTCTACGCAAACCTAGCCAATAGGCATAATCTGGTTCTGATTCTGGTATTTTACTAATTGTTGTTGTTGTTGTTGTTGTTGTAGTATGTGCCAAATAGGCTAAACATTTGATGACTCATCTTGAACTCAGGTGTGTTTACATAAATGTATCTAGTCAAATATGATTTGGGGCAACAGTAGGTGTTTCTATAAAACATTACATTGCTTTTGATGACTGATCATGGACTCTACCCATAAAATTATAATTGTGAAATTAATTATTACGGATACAGATTTGACCATTAGCTACTTGTGAGGCGTGATTGCATTTCAGTTGGCAAAGACTTTATATTGCACTTTCACCCACTTTTGAGTGATTGAATTAAATCTGAAGGATTGATTGTTGTTGTTATGTTCTATAACTATACCCTGCCCACATATTTCGCTTAACTCAGAAAAATGCCACATTAGTGCTAAAGATACTCGAACTGTCATTTACTTTTTTTTGGGCTTTTCCACCTTTAATTTGATAGGACAGTTAGGTGAGAAAGGGGGAAGACATGCAGGAAATCATCACAGGTCAGATTCAAACCCTGGACCTCTGTGTCGAGGCATAAACCTCTCAGTATATGTGCGCCTGCTCTACCCACTGACCCAACCCAGCCACATTTTACGGAGACTTTAAAGTTATTTCAGTGGCTTGAGGAGTCTTCAAAAATTCAACAGCAGCCACAACTGCAGTTTCTGTCCGCCTCAAGCTCACCTTCGCGTCATGTTCATTTAAACTGTATTTGAGCAGAGAGATCAGACATTAACATGACGATGGCAGCCTCGATGTGCTCCGGTTACAAATGATGCCAGCAGAATGGCACAAACAACCACCTCCTGATTGCTGCTACTGATTGAGATGGAGGACGAGCGCTGCAGCTTCATCGCTATATTCCCCTCGAAATAGGAGTCATTTGTTGCACCATGGCATCACGCCTCAGAAGAGCTTATGAAGAGAATCTGCGAGAGTAGATTTGTGGCGCCATGCCTCCCCGACTCCAGCAGCTGAAAAATGTATGCAATTAAATTTCTAATTTCAGCGGGGTAATCAGGTCAGAGCTGTCTGACTTCATTATCAAAAGCAAAGCTTGTTGTAAAAAATCAATCAGATTATTCACAATTCTGAGATCAGTGCAGTGAGCAGTTAGCTTATTTAACCTCTGCAGAAACTTATGAAACTGAATAGACATAAATATATAATAGATAGATCATATAATTTGACATATGTTGGGGCAGTTAATGAAAAATGAATAACTCCCTTTTTGTTAAAATATGGACTAAAACACATTTAATTGTTGGATATGTCTACGTTTGGAGCTATTTACACAATCTTGAATTTAGAGGGACGCACTCCATCCATTTATTTAATATATATGGAAAAATGATCAACTCACAAATTAAATTAAAAATTAAAATAGATAAAATGTTAGAATTGTGACAAGATGATGTGCAAGCCAAGATAAACTGGGAGGAAGTTTAAAGTCGTCTCATTCTCATAAGTTTTTAAAACGTAAAACCAACTGAGTTAAGTTCACTAAACTTGAGATAAGAAGTTCAATACATGTAAAATATGCAAGTATGACAACAGGTAAGGCTGTTCTTAATAACTTGTTACATTTTAAGATTAAGGGGTCGGGGCGGATGCGGATACTGTCCTTAATTGTCATCACAAAGGGTCTCAAACAATGCATGCTGGGAAGTCTGCTAATATCTCAGCTCAATATGTTTCTTTATTTGATGAGAATTTAAGTCAGAGAAACTCATGTTGGTGGTCTGGAAATAAAAACTAGAAATTCAAATTGAATTGACTTGAAATGAATAATTACAGAAATCATACATTTATATCATACAAGATAAGAGGGATTTTAAGTCACATATGTGAAAGAAGATTGAGAAATGGGTCTTAACTTTTAGATTATTATTGTGTCATGAATATGTATTGGACTTTCTGCATTATTTTGAAGATGAAAATAAAAAGGGAAAGTGTAAAAAAGTACAATTTCAGTAGGTGACACTGGTTTGAGCTCCACAGAAAGCTTTGCAGCTTCAATTGCATGTGAGACAGTAAGGGCCAGATAAACACATTATTCAAAATGCAGATGATATTGGGATAATGGCCTGCAAGTCGTCTGTGCTGATTTAATATCGCCGTGGAGCTTACAGCCTCTAAGCACCTGAGCCAAAAATGAATGAGCCTCATAATCTTTGCTGCACCACCTGTGCTCATGCAAAGAGTGTTTACATTCCCAGACCCATACAGTCGGTCCCCTTAGGGGCTTCCTGCACTTGATGACACCCAGTGAAAACATATTTAATTATGTTCCTGGATCTGCCTTTTGACGTGTTTGTGTGCATTTTGTCAAGCTTCCACCCCGGCATTGTTTTCCCCATAGGTTTTCACAAGGAGACAGACGCAGATACCCCCGCAAAGAGGCGACCATTTTGCGGAAAGGGGTTTGGAATAAAACAGGTTATATTAGATAAGGTAGCTTCAGTAGTAGCTCGGTTTGAGAGGATGGATGATGAATTTAAGTGAATGGAATTTAAGAAGAGAAAAACTGGTATAAATGTGTCTGCACCTGCTACATGAGTGGCGATGTCTCAGCGGCAGCAACCGCATGACAAAAAGGTGAGAGAGGCTTTGATGAGAATCAGCAAGCTTTCATGTGCAGCCAGAGGGGAAGAGAGGCCTGGGAGTAAAGCTCATCCATATCTGCTATAAGGAGAACAGTCGCCTCAGGCACCAGCAGACAGGAACTCAAAACACACACACGCAGGATTTGATTTGTTACACCCTTGTGAGTTATACTCCACTGACTTACATTTATTCCTTAACTTCTGATCTAAATTCTCCACGCTGCATGACTAACCACTGCCGTCACGCTCATCTTGAAAAAGGCATAAATTCTGATGCTTGTCGCTCTGGCCTAAAAATAAGCCATTTCACTGCATGGGAGCGCAGAAAATCATATTTCAAACAAACTTCCACAACACAATTGTTTCTGAAATGCACACTTTTTTTAGTCAGACAGAAATAGAAATATTTCCTCAACGGTAAATCATTTCTTTAGCATCATCCACTCTTGGTTAAGAAGAGAGATTGTCCCTCATAAAAAAACAATAACATAAATAATAAATAAAACTGATGGAGACGTTATTTCACTCCGATTACACAGTCTAAACCAAACAAAAGAATGTCAATGCACTAGTCGGCATGTGAGAGCTGCCGAGTAAATCATTTCTACAAACACTACAGTGGGTGATAAACAGTGCAGATGGGCGACACTCCTAGCAACAGGCAACAACGTGGGCAACAGGGTAAGAAAGAAAAAAAATCAAATGTTCCCTGGCAACAAGGTTTTCCAATGGGTTTAAAATAAAGTAGTGATTATGAGCATGTTTGAAATCCGATGGGAAATCATCTTCATTCACCTGCCCTCCACTGGGAGGTCAGGGATCAACTACGGCGTGTTTAATGCTGCGTTCATGTAGTGTCAGAATAATTAGTTCCAGACTGGGAAAATGTATGTGAACACTTAAGTCGGAACAACAAGAGTTGACGTCATATTACACAGTAACATGGCGGACGAAAGTAAATGTTGGGTTAATGGTAAAAAGCGTTTTATTAATTCACGTATTGCATATCAAGGTTTTGCTCACATGTAATTTGTAATATGGTATTAGGTTGTAATGTTAACCGTTAGTAGCTGTCTACGTAGAGTGACCTAGATTAGTTAGAAAAGGTATTTATTTGCATTAAGCCTGATAACAAGCAATATTTTTGTGGTTTTAGGGAATGTACTGGTGCAGCAACAAGTCGTGGCTCACAGTTTCCTTTGCTTTTCGTTTTCATGCAGAAACAGCTTTCAACATGTTTAAATTCTCTTCTTTTTTACGACGTAAAGCACATGAACACACCGAAGTCGGATGAACGACTTCCCAACTCTGGAAATGGGATAATCTGAGGAGCAAGTTAATGCAGCTGGTGGGAATTTGCAGTTTTCCATTGTTGGTTAAAAAGTCAACCAATCAGAGCTTTGTAGGTGGGATTAACACAGCCATATCCATGTAAATAGCATCAAAAGAAATGGCAGCCAATATGGATATAATGGACGCAGCTGCACAAGTTGTTTTCAATTCCACAAACTGCAATAACAACTCTAAAATCTGGATTTTTGAACACAATGAACATCTGAATCATCCGAATGCTGAGAAACATCAAAATAGCAAGAGGGGAAAAGATGTGAGCAACTTTATCCTATGATGAAACTTTTTTTGAGGGGCACTGAATGGTTCAATCAGTCTGTCATGCTTATATGGCCTTCACCACCAGATCTCAACCCGATGTAACACCTTTTTGTCAGCCTTGATAGATAGCCCTCTCCATCACCAAAACACCACTTGAGTGAACATCTTCTGATAGAATGGTGTTCATCCCTCCAGTAGAGTTCAGAAACTCAAAGAACACTAAAACTATTCACCTTACTAAGAAAGTTTATGTTGGTTGATGCTGATTTGACGCCCATCTGTAGCTTGATTTCACTGTTTCTATTCATTTGTAGTTAGTTTGTTGAGGCTTCATAATCATGTTGTCATCTCCCGCCCACCCATGTGGCCTTTAAAACAAAAAGTCCACACAGATGGGCTTCCTTTGGACATAATCTTATGAAACAGAGCTGAGATCTTATCAGTTTAGATATATATTTGGCAACTCCTAACTTAAGCTTGATTTATGGTTGTGCGGAGGCTCCACGCAAAGCTTTCGCCATAGCTTACATAAGTGGCCTGAAATTTATACTTGTGCGTTGGTGTGTGCGCCGATCTCTTGCAGGGCCGGCATGTGTGTGCGCGCAGGGAGTGTGTGGTAGAGCGAGTGAGAGAGTGACGCCGATTAGCTTCGGAGCGAGTACCGACTCTGGAGTCATAGTGAGAGAAACAAAGTGTCTCCCCTGTGCTTTCTGACCACAGTGGGAAATCTGTAGCAGGAAAAGTTAACCCTCTCTCGAGAACCAGGAAATGCGACGCGCGTCGCGGCGACATGTAGTTACATTTTCCGAGAGGTGCACGTCAGGCTATGGCGTAGCATCTGGCGTGGGGTCCCTGTCTCCACGTACCTACGTACGTAGCCACGGCATAAATTAAACGCAGAAGCATAAATCACGCTTTAGCATTATGAGTTAGAAGGAACATTATTCTGTTAATTGAACCCAAAACACCTGCCCCTTTGTGTTAATCTAAATGAGATCTTTGATGCTGCAAACTATTTTTTGAAGTGTTGTTTCCTACATTTTTAAATGCATTCAGACAGCATACTGAGTGTTGATGATGTTTACTCCTCTTTCAATACAAATAAGGAACTACTTGACAAAACATAAACAAGGTCTGCATTGTCTGGTGTTATTTTGTAGCCATAACAATGTCCCTGTTGATAAATAGCTCAGAGTTTAAAAAAGATAAATAGGAAAAAAAACTAAGCATCATGTTTTTCATTTTAATAAGAACACCAGCAATTAAAGCTACAAATAAGTCTACAAGGTAAATTTATGCTGTTGAGGCAGTCAATCAAAGGTTTCTGGAGTCTTTACATGTACAGGCTGATAAAGCTGTTGTTTTCTGTAGGGGGGTTGATGTGGCTGGTGATGTAGATGTACACTGTGACTGTAGAGCAGTCCGGAGAGCCCAGCTGTGGGCTATGGGATGGCCCGGTTGGGTCTCTTTGGAGGAGGAGGGGGCATGAGCTCAGAGTCTGGGTCTGGTGGGTGTTTCCGGTTCTGGGCTTGGACTCCTTGAGCACAGCGGTCCACGTACTCCAAGAGGATTTCCTTCGTGACGGGCTCCTGGATGCTTTTACACACAGCTGGGGAGAGAAACAACAAACAAAGTAAGGAAGTTACTACCGCTGTGGGGACAGGCTTCTGCAGCATCCTGGAACACAGTCAACTTATATTTTATTTATTTTAGAACAGGCAAAAAAATAAATTTTACAAATAAATAAGACATTCTTGACATTCAATGAGTTTGAAAGGTGGCGTCTTTTTTTTGTCTTTTAAAAACAAAAAACACAATGGTAACAGTGTGTTGTTTTTGTTCTAATGTAAGCTGCAAATGTTAGCATGCCCAGCTAGCTAGTATACTACCTACAGAAGTAACCACTTCAAAGGACAAAAGTTAGCATATCATTAGCTAACTTTAATATGTTGTGTTTATTTTTTTACAGCTGGTGTTAGAAAAAGGCCCGTTCAGGACTGAAATATTCTTCAACTCAGAAAGTTGGTGAAATTAGCTAGCTAGCTACAGCTGCTAAAATCTGCAACATTCATCATTTCTGCCGGGCAAAAACAATGGCCGCAAGCTAAAAGTCTGAAATAAAGGACCGATTGTTCGAATCAAAACGTACTACTAATGTTGATTGATAGATCTGACGCCATATTCACTGGAAACACCATTTGTGACATTCTAGAATGCAAAGCTTGACAGGCATAGCAACTATGGTAACATCCTATGGTAACATATCAACATTCATGACCATTCCAGCCTGCCTGAGATTCTAAAGCTCAATAATTCAGGACAATCTTTTCTATATTCTTCTATCAATTCATTCTTTAAATGTGTTTTCTCTCGCTTGTGCTTCTCGTTTTTATTGCTTGAATTTGTCCTTTTATGTGCCACCATGTCCATCACTGGAAAGTCAGCATTTAGATAAGTGCTACACACAAATAAGGTTTATTACTGTGGTAAACCATTATGTTTGTATTCGTTATCAGTCTTGCTCTCTCTTTGTTTTCCTCTATTTGTTTTTTCAAGAAGCTGTGTAATTTACATATGTTGGACCATTTGAGAAAAAAAGGTTTGTTCAAATCCGAGTTGATCGCTGTTTTTCTTTTATTGAACAGTGAAACTAAAATGAGTTTTTACGTTTTGTGATGAAGTACAGCTCTGCTACTACACAAGCTGAAGACCATTATCTTTAAAAGATTAAAAACTGTTATCAGTATATTAACATTATACAACTTCTAAAAAAAATCTAAAGGTTTTATCAAAACGCTGAAAAAATCTAGCAGAATAATGACAAGCTGGATCTAAAAACTATTTATATCTGCTTTAAGTTCCCCATTGGCTTCAATAGCCTTTTTATAATGATAACTTTAAAGCATTTTTTTTTTGCCAAACATTTGTCATGGTGTAGTGAAGATAATGGGTAGACGCTCAGTCTAGGTGCTAGTTTTGGGTTTATCACCAGGTTCACTCAGGTGTGTCAGCCAGAACACCATGGCCAAATATTCCATATTAGTATGAAATGAAGAGCTGAAAGATGGTTCTTATTCTGTTTATTTCTTCGTCTGTCTTGTGTGTGGGTGTGTGGAAGGGAGCTGGTGTGTGTGTGTGTGTGTGTGTGTGTGTGTGTGTGTGTGAGAGTGTGGTTTTCTTCTCATTTACGCACACTCTGAAGAAAGGTGCTGCTCAAAACCACAATCCAACTGACCGACTAACTATCATACAGCTTATTAAACTGTGTGACGTCAGCTATAATATACAAACCAGCACGCGCTTTGGCTACCCTGTTACAAGCACTAAATAAACGGGAGTAAACGTGAAAAATAGAAACACCATATGGTCAGCTGTACTAAATAACAGCAACACTAACATAACTTTGAGGCCTTTTCTACACATGGTGAACAGGTTAGTAAACTGTTGCTTACACGCCCAGCAGACAGCATTCATTTGAAGTTGTGTTTCGAGCCACCCGACAAATGCAAGTTTGATATTCACTCTCGTTTTAGCTCTGTTTTGGTCTCCACCAACTCTTGAGGGAAATGTCTGGCTCCTAAGCTGCTAAATGCTCCACTATATTTACCAGCTAGTCGCCAACGTTGTCAGAGCTTTTTTAAAAAAAACAGGTCATGAGAACATTGAGAGTGAACCAAAACAGTAAAGGTGTGGGCCGTAAAACTTAAACGATGAGCTGCAAGATGCTCCGTAGAGCTGAGGGGAACTGCAGAGTCAGGTGATAATTCTTTGTGGATTTGTTACTGCAAGTGAC
The DNA here is from genome assembly GCF_008315115.2 of Sander lucioperca. NCBI lineage: Eukaryota > Metazoa > Chordata > Actinopteri > Perciformes > Percidae > Sander > Sander lucioperca. The sequence continues at coordinate 10,738,457 of NC_050191.1, forward strand.
CCCTCACATACCAGTTGATATAAAAATAATAGGGCTGTCAATCGATTAAAAAGAATTATCTAATTAATTACATACTCTGTGATTAATTAATCTAAATTAATCGCATACATAATTTTTGCCCGGTGCCTTAACCGATACTTTTTAAGAATGTAAAAAAAAAAGAAAAAAAACGGCAACATTAAAGAACAGCTTGTTTATTGCTAGGCCATATGGTCAAAATTAAATGATTTAATAATAATGTAATAACTATAACAATAACTTATTTCACTAGTAAATTGCTGGTGAATGAGAAAAACAACCACCAGATAGGAAAAGGGCATTTAACAACAACTTTGAATGCACCACGAGACTGTAGGTTACCAGTTTCATTGAACGCACCGTCTGTGTTTTTCCGACAACGGCAGCTGCAGACTGTTACATCCCGGTGTTGAATCCTCTACAGTAAAATACAGTCACACTTTACACCGTTTAGCGTTAGCTGTCAGCAATGTAACTGTGTTTAATCCAGCTACTAGCTAGCGGTAGGCTAACGTTAGCTGCTGTTGAGTATAGTGTTAACTAGAGTCACGTGCAGCGATGTTTCTGTTGCCTGTAAAGTCTGTTTCAGAGCATCAGAGAGAAGCACAGACATATCAATGGCACCAAAATGAGGCGCCGAAATCCGCGTTGCTATTCGGTCTGGTAGATACAGGTCGTGAAGGCACCTGTGCCGTATTAGCACCGGATTTCGGTACCCAACCCTATTCAGGAAGAAGATTTTTATAAGTAAATGTTGCAGCACATTCTCATCTCCCTCCTTCATTTTACAGTCCAGTGGTGGCTAGAACGGCTCTGGGTCAAAGCTCAATATGGAATGGATTAATCTGCGTTATTTTTTTTAACGCGTTATTTTTTCCCAGATTAATTAATCGAAATTAACGCGTTATTTTGCCCAAAAAATACTGATGAGTGCAGCTTTAAAATACAACAGTTAGGCATCTCATATAAAATTGTGTTGCAATTCTTGATTTTGCAGCAAATGTTGCTTTTCTCTATTCAAAGTAAAGAGAAACAAAACAGTGTGTCCCAAATCACTGAAAAGAGCATTGTGGGCACTAAATACATGGCTAGACTGTCTGCAAATGCAGAGTACACAGTAAAACATCTGCCCCTCCACACACGCATGCACGCTGACTGGTTGTTATTCCCTCAGATGGAGGAGACAGTGAGATATTAAATATAAATAACTGTCGGACAGAGAAGGACAAAGTCTCACCCATCGCTGTATCGTAGGAGTTGGGGAAGCTCTTGTCCACCCGCTGCCTCATGAACACCCATGTGTTATTGGCGAAGGTGCACTCGATGATCTTGTTGTCGTACTGTTTTAGCTCTTTAGTGGCCTGTGAAGACAAAGACGAAAGGACACGCATGGTTTTTACTTTTACAACACAGTGAATTTTATTTTCTTCTTGCGGTCACCATTACTCGAGAAAATTATAAACCCTCTAATTTATTTTGAGAGACATGCTGCTGCATTGATGAATGACAACAGCTCACAATGATTTGCACAAGTAACTGCAGCTGTTTCAAACATGACATCAATATGCCGCAAGTTATTATCTTCACTTTTGCAATTACTACTTACCATTGAATACTTTTAGCAGCAGTTTTTCTATATTTTATTGTTTGTATTGCTGTTGTTGTTTTGTATATCCTTCCTGGAAGTGAACTCAGGGCATTGCTGTAAAAGAGCTTAATACACATTTTACCTAAATAAACAATGGAATAATGAAGAATGAACTTTCATGCTCTGTTTCTGACGAGAACATTTAAGTCACTGTAATGTGAAAAAAAGAAGAATATTCCTGTTTAGTGTGTGTAGGCCAAGATGCTCCACGTAAACCAAATCATACAAATGAGAATAGTTCTTTTAATTGGAGTGCTCACTGCTGTTAAAGTGTGAGAAGATTTCAATATTCCTATTCCTATTCTTGATAGAATTTAATGGATGTTTTATATTAAATAACCTAAATTACTCAGCCAGAGCCCAAACTGGTGTGATTCTACATAAATACAGATATATACTGAGTGTGTCTGTATCGCTATGATACAGCCCTCAACAAAGCAGTGCAACAGTTCCTGTTCATCTTACTGAGCTACACAGGATCACTGACTTATTACATCATATTCTGCTTTGAAAACAAAATCAACTATAAGCACTGAGCACACTGTAACATAGTTGAAGGATATGAAAATGGCACACGATACTGATCAAGCATGAGTCAAAGAAAACATTTGAGCATCAGTTGGTTATTTGTCGAGGGACTGAGTCTCACTGAGAGGATTTTATAAAACATGGAAAATGCAAAATCCGAAAAAGTGCAGCTGAAATAATTAAATGTAACAAGTTGGCTTTGAGAGAAAACAATATGGTGACATGAGTCATTTTGAAGTGCTCCTTTCACCTTCACCTCGCAGATATTTATTGGGCTGAAATGTTGTGTGAAGACTAGCTGCAAAGAATTCACTTCTCTATGACAGTTAACTGAATATATTTGAGTTGTGGACAAAACAAGACATTTGAGGACGTCATCTTGGGCTTTGGAAAGCACTGATTGTCATTTTCCACCATTTTCTGACATTTTCTAGATCAAACAACTAATCTAGAAGGAGACTGAAGAGACAAAGAGGCTGACCTCCAGGGTTTAGTGTGACCCTCACTGTCAGACGCTGACCATCATTGCCAGGAAAACAGTGGTGTTTGGCAAACGATAAAATACAAAGTAGGAGCTTGTGTGATCCTGGAGTGCGGGGCAGCTGGGCTCACAGTGGGGGGTCGAAATCACACAGGACGCAAAGAAAGTGTGAGAGGAAGCAAGACAGAGAGAGATGGTAGTTTTTGGATTTCAGATTACGATCTTGAAATATAACTCAGGGGAATGCCTAATTAGTCATTGTCATCATTTCAAAACTGATTTTTCTCCACAACATTTTTCTTTGATCTCAGTTGAAAGACAAACAATACAATAATAAGACTAACTGTAAATCAAAGATCTCTGTATTTGGAGAAGAACAGACGGACTGAAGGAGAGACAGACTAACAAAGCTTTCCTAAAGCTCGACACAACAAGCTGCCAGAGAACTGTGAAGGGCAGTACAGGCGGGCAGGACGCTCTGCTACAGACTGGGATCTCTTCCTGCTGGTGAAGGGTGACATGTTGGCTGCCATTTTCCATCACCACTTGGTGCTTAATCCGTCCAAATCCGCCTCATTATGGCAGCACACGTGTGCCACCAGTTATCAGGGACTTTGGCAGTAGAACTCCTTAGCAGCCAGTGTTGCACTACTGCAGAGCAGAAGAGATCCGTCTTTCTGCCTTTCTGTTCCAATATTTAATCTGATTTACAAACTACAAACACCAACAAGAGGGAAAGACAGTGCTGCCAGTCATCTTTTTTTGTTGTGTGAATATTTTTTTATCATTTACATCCTTTTAAGAGATGTGAGTTTCATGCTAGCTACTTTTATGGGAACAATGTGTGTCCTTCACTTGTAACATTAGCTGGTTTGGATGATTATATATAGACATAAGAAATACAAAAAGCTGCAGTCTTCAATTAGTTATTTCATTTTTAGTGCCAATACTTGAAATATAGAAAATAATCTCGGGTGCAATCACTTTGAAAGATTAGTATACACATATTCACTTTTTTTCTGAGTTAAATGATACTCATACCACTTTAGTACAGAGAAGGATCCAGGCAGCTACGCAGTACAATTCACACTACATAAACATTGTGAGAAAGGACATACCTTGGCGGAGGTCTGCATTCTCAGAGCGCCCTTCTAGTGTAGTTAACATGATGCGACTCCTTTGTTTAATTCATACAAAAACAGAAATGTATAAACACAATTCGTGTTCTTCAGGCGGAACACGCATTATGACTGTTATACCCTTAGAAAGTTTACTCACCTCCAAATCTCTCTAAGTCTGATTGATTATTTGTAATATATACTTTTTATTTTTAACTTGGGAGAGTGCCATAATACCCATTTCCTCCTGCTTGCAGTTCGTATGCTAAGCTAAGCTCCTGGGTCTTTAGCTCCATAGTTAGCATACAGATATGAACGAGTTATTGATCTTCTCATCTCAGTCGCAGTACGAAAACAATTAAGTGTAGATCCCAAAATGCCAAGTTATTTCCTTTAAGCACAGGCTCACGTCCTTAAAATGATTAAGTCACTTCCTGGATTAAACATATTAATTATAAATGCAGTTACACCGAGTTAATTAACAGTACAAGCCACTGTGTCCCCTGATAATCTCACCCAAAGTCAGGGACAACAGCACAGAGTTTTCATCCCTGACACTAAACAAATACGGCTATTCTGAATCATGCAGCAAAGCAGAAACTGGGACGAAAGCAAACAACTACTGGAAGTATATGACCTTTTATTAGTCTGTGCACAACACAACAGTCAACCTGCTTCTTTATCAAATACTGGGATCTGTGGGGACAGCTGTACTGGTACATTGTGCTATAGTTTATTACAGGAGTTTTCTAGAGATAGCGACATGGATGAGCAAAGACTCAAAGTTTGGGATTTTCTTGCAAAGCTGCTTTGTTTTCCCCTACATTGCTTTTCAACTGACCCCGCTTTTGTTTTATTTCGAGACTTAATCAGAACCGGCCTGCGGCTCTGTGTTGGGCAGAACTCAGGTCCATTTTAATAACGTTGGATGAAAGAATATATAAGTAGGGAATGGATATAACATGCAAAAGTAGGAACATGAGCAAACTCCCTCATAGGTGATGGACGGTAATGAAACAAATGTTCAATCTTTAATATGCTTTCAAACAGAATACATTAGATGTCTTCTGTACATTAAAGCAGCTCCTGCTAAAATATACACAACTCAACTGAGTGACTCAGCAAACTGTTTGAATTGTAAAGCTAAAATATTCACCTCACATGTTCCATTAGCTACAACGTAATTATTAGGTTCAATTATAGCCATATGTGGCCCTAAATTGCTGGGTCAGAGAGCATATGGCAGCAAGGACTCATGATGTCAGTGTTCAGATTGACTGTCAAAGTAGACCAGAGGAGATTTCCGAGGAGAAAAAGCAAATAATGTGTAACTGAGGCAAATGAGGGTGTACATTGTCAGGTTTGACAGTTAAAAAAAGAAATTAACTAGCCATATAATTGTGTTTTTACCTCCCAAACTTCTAAATGATTAGTTTGTTCTGTTGTGCAGCACGATTGACTGTTTTCGTGGAAAACATGTTCAATTAGTCTGACAGTATTCATTTTTCTTAATCCCACATTTCAAGTAATTTACAAAAAGCTATGGGCAAACATACCTTGAAAAATTATCAGAAAATGAAAAGCTATTCAAATACTTTAATTGCAGTTAAATCAAAAAGTGTTACTGTTGATTTAACAGAAAAATACTTGTTCTCAGGTGAAGTGCACACTGCTAAATGCTCACAGGTTCATCAAAGCAGCTGGTCTGTGACAGAGAGCTGCTCTTATCTCAGTCTCTGCTGACTAAATCTGCCAGGCACCATTCAAATTATTTAGGATTAATGAGATGTACTCAAAAGGCCACATATAGATCTTCACAGGGAGCCGACTCCATGAAGCGGTAAGAGTAAACCTAAATATGGAATCAATAGCCATTACTTCTACCAGGCTTTAGCAAATTCTACCTTTTCAAGAAGTCAGAACTGGAATAATGATACTCAGAATGATTGAAGAGTAGAAACTAGTTCATCACAACGGTTCTATTGGTTTGATAACATTGTACTCAAAGTAGTCGTTGAGATCTCGAAAGGGGACATGGCTTATAACAGGTCCAATGAGGCAACAAGCTTAGCACAAAGACTGGAAACAGCAGGAGACATCTAGCCTGGCTCTGTCCAAAGGTAACAAAGCCAGAATAGCCGTTTCCCTGTTTCAAGTCTTTGTGCTAAAGCTAACCTGCTGCTATCTGTGGCTTCATATCTAATGTATAGACACTCGCGGCAAGAAAGCGAATAAGCTAATTTCCGAAAATGCGGAACTATTAGTTTAAGACTAGGGCAAGTATAGTAGGTCAAATAGGTTGATCATAGCTGATTGAACCAACAGAAGGAGCAACAAAAATAAAACCGAAGTTATGCTGAAGGACTACACCTGATTTACTCATCTATAAAAAGAACTTCAGTTGCAATATAATTATATAAATAAGAAGGCTGAATTTCTGTGATTACATCATTGGATCTGAGGAGATACAATGAAAATGTAATCCGTAAAGCTTGCATCTACACGTTTACAACTGTATCTTCAACATACATTAATTCATAAATAGCTCTTCGTAATAAACACTCCTCAACCTATAGTGGTTACACAAAATGTTTTCAGATTGCTGCTCTTTTACAATATTTGCTCTTTTCGAAAGGCTGACCTGATGAGTCATCATGAAAACTCCCTTCCAAAATTAATTTCAGAGATTCCCTGTAGGTGCCAACAGCAACTAAATTGGAAGAATCGAACCAATAAAACAGGTTTTCATGAAGATTAGGACATCTCTCTAATTACAGAAAAAGTTGGTTTCTTTTTTTCCAGCAGCCCGATGCTTTCAAATGAGCCTGGATGTGGCACAAATTACATCTAATTGACACATCAACATTACTGTACTAACATGCCCATGGGCAAGGCAATGAATATCAAAACTACTTTGTGGTGGTGCACAGCCTTCTTCAAACAAACACACCACAAGTCATGGGTCCTGTTCTTGCATGTAATTACAACTTTCAAGCTTATTCACACTTGGACTGACTGTAAAACACATTTCACCACAAAAATAGCAACATGAAAGCTGACAGAAGATGACCCCAGGGCTGATACAGAGCCAAGGACTGATACATGGGAATCTGGCAATACCAGTGACAGCGCCAGAGGGAAAGGAAACACTAATTTACTGTGTTTCTAAAGCATGACTGTGACTATTGGAAGGCCTACACATTTACATAAGAGTAATTTAGTCAAAGTGGCACATTTCCATATAGTATAATAGCTTTATAGACATTTACATAAAAATAGAAATTATAGAACAAAATGTAATAATTCTATCATGTTGCTCCTCAAGCTGTTCTCCACCCCAGATTAGTGAATTCCCATTAGAGCCTAATGGAGTGCACTTGACTTGAGTCTGTGTTACTGCAGGTCAAAGGTCTGATTATGTGTGAATCCATATAATACAATGCACGCACGTCGTGTACCAATGACGTCTAACAGGGAAATCATTGAAAGCAGTCTCACCGTGTTAAGTGCAGCTGACAAATGCCTCTCTGCAGTAGAGCATATCACAGAGCATAGCCCTGAAGCCATCACATCAACACATTGGGCCCTATTTTAACGATCTGAAATGCAAGTATCAAACGCCAAACGCAAGTAGCTATGTGGGCGGATCTCGGGCGCTGTTGCTATTATACCGGTGGGATAAATTACTCTTGCACCCGACGCAAATCTAAAATGGGTTGGTCTGAAGTAGCTACATTACTCATAGGTGTGGTTTGGGCGTAACATGCAATAAACCAATCAGAGCGTTATCTCACATTCCCTTTAAAAGCAGGCGCGCTTGTTCCATGGCGGATTGCTATTATAATGGCGGATTTGCTAGGCGCACGCTCTTAATACATCCATGGGCGCATGCCAAGAGCTGAGGAGACCGATGTTTGCTATTGATTTTTCTTTTTGACAAAATGTAAATAAAGAAATGTCACAAAAACATACTTTCCGATGTTTTGGGCTCACTCTCACTGAATCACGAGGTTATGAATGCATGGTGATATTTTTGCAATGTAGTCCTAACATTAGACCGAGATTACCTCACTATAGATGATGGAGCTCTTCTGTCTCTCCTCTCCCGTGCTGCTGCTGGGGCATTTGGGTTAAGTGGCATCGGCACATGCAGTTCAACATCACATCTCCTTAAGTCCTCTAATATTCCCTCATTTATGTCATCAACACAGCCATGATTCATGGAAATGTTGTGTAAAACAAGGTCATATTTTTCCTTGTATTTATGTATGGTTTGCAAAAATGGGAACTGCTGGGTCCGTGAGATGAGAGAAACAAAGTGTATGTGTAGTGTGCACACTCTACATTACGGCCAAGCATGCGCCCTTAAAATAGCATCTGAATAATGCGCCACTGATTTTAAACCAGGTTTTTCCTGGTCTGTGACGGAACTGTTTTCTGAAACTGCAAAATAGCACTAGGGAACGTTTGTGCCGGAACACACCTCCTCTTTTGGCTAAACCGCCCCCGGGAGCGCAAGTTCATTCCCTAATTTACCGACGTGAGTCTGTGGAGGGAAAAGTCCGCTGTGTGTCGGGTGTAAAATAGGAATGATACATGCGTCAGTGTACAAAGTCAATTGCGCTGGGTGTAAGATAGGGCCCATTATGTTGATTGCAATAGCTTGTTTTGTCTGACTAAAAGTCTAAAAACAAACAAATTCTATCACATCAGACAAAGCAAATCCTCACAATCAAAAAGCTGGAACAAATTAATTAACAATTAATAAATTATCAAAATAGTTGCAGATTACTTTTCTGTCGATTGTCTAGTTGAGTAATCAATTAACTGTTTAGTGCTAGTTAAAAGTATGATAAGAATAACTTCATATTTATTTATAGATTATAATGAGTGATTAGTTCATTTGAGTTATGAAAATATATTACAGAAACCCTCTTTTCATTACTCGATTGTTTAAACTGTCATCTAGTTTTAACAATTAGTTAACAGATATGTAGGTACTGTTGTATCTATACATGTTCAGCAAAAGGTATACAGTAGCCAGCGTTGCATCATTTCAGAAGCACATACCAATCCACCAGCGTGAAACATCTGTGCATGAAGTGTTGTGTGTCACTGACAGCGGCTTAACATATTACAAAATAAAACCCAGCAAAATCGGACCACATGATGAATTAGTGAATGGTAAAAGTATTTCTGTTAAAAAGATAAACTCAGAGAAACAGCCTGATAAGTATGTTGTACAGATGAAACTTGTGCAGTGCAGTGTGCACTTGTATATGATCCTGAATGTATAGTATCAAGACAACAGGAAACTATAGAGAATGTGTTACGTTTGCATTAACATCAAATTAAAACGGGTGGATCAGAAAACAGGAAAACTGTTTACTAAAATCTGATAAAATACATGTATAAAACAGGACAAATCTTTAATAAAAGAACAGCAATATAACTTCTTCACGTCACACAGTAACAGATGAAGAAAAAAAACGAATGCATTTCTTTTATTCTTGGCAGCTACGTACTTCCAACAAAACTAACATTTTAAAAGGTAAGCAGGAAAAGCCCAGGGGGCTTTGGCTTGTTGGCACAAGGTTGAATTCAACAAAGCAACACATTTATTTTCTCACCTTCATCTTTGCAAAGGGCCTGTCATAGCTGCCGACGTAGAGCAAGCCGACAGTCTGTGGAAGCAGCCTACAAAGACAAAAAGATCATGGTTAACACCCTCAACACAAGAATATCTGAGTGGCAACGATGCAAATAAATCTCTACACCACTTCCATTTTTCCAGCTAGTAACAGATCGGCAGAGATGTGAGATTGCACCTCTCTGAGCCCTTCTGTCTCTCTGCGTGCTCAAAACTTACACAGAATACTACAGTATAGGCACGTTCAGATTCCAAGGCAATAATAAATCTGTGGAACACCTATATAGATTGAACACAAGGATTGTCTGTTAGATGACTGAGCACTCAGCACAGTTAACTCAGACTATATTGGGGTTTATATGTGCAGTGGTCTTGTGTGTGCGTCTCCCAGCACCGTGAACATGTGTCTGTGCAGTATTTATGTCTCATCATTGAGATCACGCCCAACAGATGTCTTAATCACACACTTCTCCTTGCCTCCCTCCACCAAAAACACACACCATGATGTGCCCATGTGTGTAATTTCCAGACACTATTTCTGCTGTTATAGACTGAGTGAACGAGCACTGGTTTCATATTAGCTAACCATTTTTAGAACGGAAATAATGAGGGGCTATTGAGCTAAACAACAGTGGGGCTACGTAGTCTGATGCACCTCATTCAGAGATTTCAATTGGAGCTGAAACCGGAGACCATCTCTCCATCCACCCCAGCCCCCTCCTGTGTAATGATAGCTAACACAAGCAGGAAGGAAGCAGCATTAGACATTAAGAGAGCCAAATAGCCATGCAGTGATGGATACTGCCACGTGCTAAGAACTCACAAGACAGTCCATTAATACCTCTTACTAACGTGTTGTGTGTCAAATACCACTTTCCTAAACCTGCAGGACTGATCATGGCACAGTCAAAGATATCAATGAGATTTTGGCACTGAAACAGATAACAGTATATATTAGAGTGCCTCTCATGATTCTTAGTTGCTTTTCCATTCAGCATGTCTTAAATTACACTGCAACATCATATATTTGAGTTGGGGTCATATAGATAAATTATGTTCAAATGAAAGACCTTAACAACACAGAATGCCGATGAAAATAAAACTCCAGCACAAGGCAGGGTTTTTGTTTAACAATCAAGATGTTGTTAAATGTCACGTAGCCTTTGAACAGCATGCAATCAGACCTGTATTACCTAAAGGCTGTGTTGTGTCAAATGATTCATAAATCCATAGAAGCAAAAAAAAACAAAAAACAAAAAAAGTATAATGTCAAAAAGAAATGAATATGAGGTACTGTGTAAAAGAAGTGTCAAGGTGCTGTGCTTCAGATGGAAAAGTATAAAAAACCTCTATTGCCTAGGCCAAAGCAAGACAGTAAAATATGACAAATGTGTATTATATATTGCCTACATGCCTCACCTTAACACACCTGTGAATGTATCAGAGCATTCTTTTCTGCACTTATTTTTTCTTCTCTAAGTTTAAGGATGAGGCTGGTATTCTATATTTTTGTTAGTGTCAACAAATTCCATCAAAAGACCAAAACTATCAATTAATTGATCCTGCTAACAATTATTGTCTGTGTATCCAAGCCTGATATAGCCTATTCCTCTGTGACAAACGCTTCCAATTTAGTCAAATCACATCAATGAGTCACAGCATTGCAATGTTCCTTCATTACCATGAACATGGGCAATGTACTTTATTTTGAGTCAATCACACATACGGTCTTGATGACGTTAATACTCAGTAGTGTACCAAATGTGTATTAATTGGCAGCTGAAAATAGTCCCCAGCAAATGCACTATTTTTCTCCTGTTTGAGTAATGCTTGCTAAAAAACCACAGTGCCCAGCTGTTTTCGGACTGGTTTATGAAAATTAAAAGTATACTGATATACTAAGTACACTATATATTCATTTTCAGTATGGCTGAATGCCACAGACAGGGTAGAAGTCTGAGAGTAATGAGGTGGTAGCTCTCAGTGTTTTTGGCTCAGTAACTCCTATTTAACATAACTCAAAATGGATCATGAATGGGACCACTCAAGTTATAACACCATATAAAGAGGGAACAGGGGTACTTAATGATCTGGAGTTTCTCAATGAGTTTTATTGTTTCATTGTTTGTGTTTTGTGCTGTTTTGTGATGTATTTTTCTGTTGAGTTTAGTGTATTTGTATAAAGGTCCATTTAGGAGTGGGAATTGTAAATTTAGGCTATAAATGCTGTGTTATGTGGCACTGCTCCATGCTATATACTTGGCGATAAAAAAAATAAACATTACATAAATAAGCAATTAAATATTGAGCGATGGACTAATGCATTGTTGGTTTTGGTATTTTAATGTATTTGTTGACAATAACAAAAACTCAAGCATTAGCATAATATGCTAAGTGTAGCCATTATGACATAATGCATATTAATTAATAAATACAGTGAACACAGGCACAAAAAACAAGTCTGTTCAACAGTGGAACACTTAGACAAAATGTGTAAGCTGGAGTTCAGGCAACACACTCCCAGTGATGACATGCAACTGGAGACAGTCCTGGTCATCAGGGTGCCAACTCCACAAATGTTTGTGTCCATACAGAGAAATCCATTCACAGTTCAGAGTCCAAAGACAGGCTCCATGTTTGTTCTGCATCATCCTTTATGTTTGTGCTGACGGCTGAAATGCTGCGAGCAAAGGCTCTCTTGACCTCTCAGATCCACTTGCTCTGAATTACACTACAGGTGCAGTAAAAGTCTTTTCTACCCAAGTCCTTCTCAGCAGCAAATGTCTGCATCCTACAGTTGACCTCGTAAAAATAATGCATATAAAAATCTTACATCATAAAACCATGCAGAGTCTCTATGATGGTTTGATCTTTTCACTCAAAGCCATAAATGTCACGTCTTGGTGGCTGTACAGGTGGAATGTTGTAAATGAGATGAATTCTCACGGTAATACAGTCAAGAATAAAAGCATTGAGAAGCATGATGTTGTTGACTTCACTTTGATGCTTTTACATCAGACAGTCCCCACGTGAAAGTACGTGACTGGGTTCCTTTAAACAAAGTATGGATCGGGATGCTGTAATGACACTTGAATCCACAGAGTAGAAAGACCAGTAACATGAATCCTGTCCTCTGGCCTCTGAACAGTCAATCCAAGCCAATCAGAAGGCACCATTCTTCTTCTCTAGGTCCTTCAAAACACTGCACACCTAATGCATGATGATCTCACCATTACTCATTAGCTCTTCACACAGAATGCTGGCTCAAATGATCCATAATTCAAGGTCATCTATACAATACTCAAGACTGTTCAATTCCACACTTGGGAGGGGCACTGGCATGCTTTCTGGGATTGCTTCATTGCTTTCCATTTTGTTCTTTTCCACCTCTCCACTCCTTCTACCGCACAGTAATCACCTTCTGCCTCTGTGCTTACTTTCAAAGAAGGTAATAAAACTTGCAAGGCTGTGTACTGTATGCCTCAGTGGTACAAAAAGACATGCTCAAGCATCGACTGTGTGGGCTGATGAATAAGCAATTTTTGCTTCCTTATGTCTGTCCATCTCTCTCTCTCTCTCTCTCTCTCTCTCTCTCTCTCTCTCTAAGGAGAGATTTGAAAACCGACACCAAGACTAAGTGAGGTCTGCTGGGTGCTCCTCTGCCAGCAAAATTCATCTTTTGGGGAAATATCAGAACATTAACAAATGGCAACAATGATCGTCTGTGTTCTCCCACACACAGGGAGGAGTCTAGAAGCTGACTAGCAGGCTGGCTTTGCAGTAAAATGAGTGACTGTGCCCTGCTGTGATCCTCTCAGTCTGTTGTTGGTGAATGGTGGCAGGCTCATGGCTACAAAGCTGGGACAGTCACTAAGGTCACCTCGCTCTCAGAGAAAAAAGCAGCATGACCAGAAAGCTCACTGCTATGAGTCGGTTTGCTCACACTCAGACAATATTTAAAGACTGATCTGAAGAAAAAGCACACAGAGCAAAGATAGGTGCATTGTGCTGACAGACAAAAACAAGAATGTGAGATTGCACCTAGGCACAATGTGGTGCTTTGAGATAAAAGTGAATGTCAACATGCGAACATGCTAACAGTTACAATACTTACATGGCATGCTGATGTTTACAAGGTAACATGTTCGTCTTTAACATTTAACGTGTTGGCATTGCTAGCATTTGTTAATTAGCATCAAACACAAAGTGTAGCAGAGGCTGATGGGAATGTCTAGCCTTTGTCAAGTTTTTTTGTCCTCAAGTATTTGGTCATAAACCAAAGTATTGGAAATGTATTTAAAATTTACATTTTGGTTGTTACAATGCATCATGTGGGGAACATGAATATTTGTACCAAATTTCATGGCAATCCATCCAATATTTCTCAAGAAATTTGTCGATAGACTTTTTTCTTTATCATTCCTTTCCTGTTTTCGGACTTGTGTGTAGCCCAGAACGTAAGTTAAAACTATTCTGTAGCTTGCTAAACTGTCATGGGTTTTACCCACCCCAACTTAGAAACATTGATTCATTCCCCCATTTCAAATTGCAACTCAAAACACATCTGTTTAAAACTGCCTATTCCACTTAATGCCAATTGCTCTGCCTCTTTCTGTTGTTGTATTCTTATTTTTTGCTGTTTTTAAATGTCTTATGTATCCCTGTATGGTGTCTTTGAGTGCAGAGAAAGGCGCCTTTAAATAAAATGTATTATTATTATTATAATCGCCAGTAAATAGATAGCGCTAACCACGTGCTTAGCTGTTAAAAGGTGTATTACATTGTTTGCTCCGTTATGGATATGTGTGCTGTAATAGATGTGGCTTATTCTCAGTTTGTGTTACTGAGCAATATGTTACATTTATGTTAATTATTACAGATAAATGAATGTAATTCTTAGAATTGTTTCTTGTTATATGCTGGTGGCTATAACATTTAGTTCTGGTAAATAATGTTCATAGTAAGTCAGATGCTTATTAATGTGCATCATTATTTGCTTATATTTCAGAACCACATCCAACTTCACATGTAACGTCAAATATAACGTCATAGTTAACTTCATGTTGGAGTTGTAAATAAATCTTCCTGGATCTCAAAGTCAGGGGTCTGATCTCAAAGTCAGACCCCTACAGCCGGCCGGTGTTTCAGTAGCCAGTTTTCAATAGTTTTTACAAGCCTATTGCCTATTTATTTGTAATATATTAAACACTGTTGCACTTTTTGAAACCATTTCAGCTTGAGTAGGCCTATCAGTGCTTTCTGAACATATTGAACACACTTTTAAAAATACCGCGATAATACCGAAAACTGTGAGAATTTTGGTCACTATAACCGTGAGGTTCAATTTTCATACCGTTACATCCCTAATCACACCTAGCTAATGAATAATTCCAGATACAAAACACATTTTGCATTGTGCATCTCACATCACAATGTCACTCACTATGACCACTACTACTGTCATTACTAACATAACATTATGCCAAAATATAACCAATAACGTCACCGTCAGTGGGCTTATTTGCTAGGGACCTCAACTTAGGAAAAATTAGGATACCATACCTGAAACAGGTGCTTTAACGTTCACCGCTCATTTAACATAGGCCTACAGTTTAGCAACAAAATAAAATGCTGAGGGAACACTGCTAAATTTTTTCATGCTGGTTTTAACGGTATGCCGTCCTCTGTCCTGTCATTGTTCCAGTTGGACACAATCATATGGGGGAGAGAGCGGATGACTATTTGCTTAAGTTCAGCAGACGGCTCTGTATATTCGTGTAATTACGACTTTATGACTTTTCATTAACAGCTGAAGAAGCGGAGGTGCGCCACTGCTAAATGTATATAGCGGAAACACTGGATAGGTCTGGTAAGCTAGACTACCACCACCGTTACAACTAATTTCTATTTCATATGAGAAATACAATCCATAGGCTGTAATGACCTCCAGGAAATGTTTGTTTTTTCTAGTTATGGACTTGTTTTTAATGTTTCTAATGTTTACCAGAGTGAGGGCTACAGTAGGATGAGCACCAGTAGATCTGAATAATTTATGTAGCGGAGGAAGATAAACAGAAAATGAGAGAAAAAGGGAATGGCAGTAGTGTTTTTCTTTGCACCTATAGGTACTTAGAGCAAATTAGAAATTCCCGGGACTGGAGACAAAAGCGCATGTAGGCGATGATGGTGAAAGGAACGTTTGCACGCTGTAGTACTAAGAACCCCAAGGCAAAAAGAAAAATGTGAGATGGGATGGAATAGTAAAGAAACGATTGAAGCATTGCCTTTGACACCAACACACATAGCAACTGTACACGTGTGTGTGAAGTACTCTAGTGTGTCACAAAATGATAGGTGCTATTAGACTTGTCAGGCAGAGCGTTTCCCTGGTAACAGTGACTTACCCTTCTCCCCCGACTTTGGTGATCTTGAGGCGAAAGTCCACAGAGTTGAGATTTGGGGGCTTCCACTTGAGGATGTCATCACACCTCCCAGCCTTGTATCTCTGGAAGTAAAACCCAATTCCCAAAAAATTAATAATGTGGTAGATTTGTTAGGTAAAAATACATATTAAAGCTGCTTTCATGGACCAAGGATGACATTGTGAGTAGTAGTCAACCCGGTGCAAACCTAATGGTTAGGCAATTTGTGAGTTTTTAAGCAACAGTCACAGTTAATGAGCTGACAACCCTTAAACAAATTAGACTCCATTATGATACACTGTTGGTATCTATCTAGAGCTGTGAGACGAGGAACTGAATAGATCTTAGGTTAATAATTAGTCTCTGGGTATCAACAACGTCATGAAATGCAAACAAAAAAAGAGCTTATTAAAGAATTTGTTCAAGTACTCTACATTTAAAATGAAAATATTTATAAGTAGAAAATTGCACAGTGGGAGCACAAAAATAGATGTGTAAATACATTACAGGCTGATAAATTATGATTAAACATGATTACATTTGTCACATAACAGTGTCTCAATGCGTAGCAACATATGACACATAACCAAACAACACGCTTTCCATAATAACTAATGCGTGGCTGACATTTAAGGAGGACATGAAACAAGCGCAGTGGAGCATGAGAAATGTAAAGGCATGATGCGTGGAGGTGGGAACAGATGACCAGACTCTGTCACTGTCAGGTTGCCCAGTAACAGAAGTCTACTCCAGGGAAATGTGTGGAAAACAGACAGGATTCCTCAGGAGAACCTGCGTTGTCACAGCACATGACCAAATAAAGGGTTCCTGGCTCTGCCCATGTATGATCCTATGGCAAGACTTTAAAGAAGAACTTTAAATCATTATGGGAAGAAAGGAACAAACCACTACTTGACAACAACGGATGCATGTATTTTCCGTTTCCTTCCGCTTTTTTTGTGTTGGAATTTTAAACTCTAGTGGATTTATGGGGACTATTGTTGACTGCTCCTCAGATCTCTGCATGGTAAATTGAGACAGCTAGCTAGACTATCTGTCCAATCTGAGTTTTCTCACGCACCACTATTTTGCAGCGGCTCGTGCAGAGTTTAGCACTGCCCATGACAATTCTGATTGGTTTAAAGAAATGCCATTAAACCAAAGCACATTTTGCCTCCCATCCACGAATGCTTTGTGGAGTAGCCAGACCCTCCTTCAGCACGTTTTGGATGAGGGTCTGGCAAAGCGAAACTACACTTCGTTGAACTGACAGAATTACCATAGTTGCATAAACACTGATTAAAGGGAGCGTGAGACGAGTTATAACCCTGCCTCACTTTCACCTCTCTGCACCTGGCCAATTGTTGCGTGAAGTGGATGTTATCAACTCTTTTCGGAAATTTGTCGGCCGAAGCCCTTGGCAATTTCTGTCGTCGGAAATGGGGTTTCAGATACTGTTAGATTATCCAATAAGCACTTTGTTTGAAGAATAATGAGGACTTGCGGGTGTATTGGTGGGAATTGTTGATATGTACACATTCGACTATTAAGTTGAAGAACAGAGTTCACAGCCTTTTTTACTGTCCTTTTCCTAACCAAGTGCTTTAGTTGTTTAGCATGAGCCATAAATAGCCATAACTATACTTTATTTGCCCAAGCCACTTTCTTAACCAAAGCTAAGGCAGAGCAGATGGTCAAACTGAGATAGACAGCAGCCTGCTACAAAACACAACAGCCTCTAAACAACAACCCACATTAGCTTTCCTAATAAAATCTCCTTCTTATCCAACTTACAAACATGAACACACATCTTGTCCTGCACCTTAGCTGTTTAATGAGCGACCAAACATACATTCACTGGGGAAAAGTGGACTGCTAATGTCAGTTTACAGGCTAGATAACTAATAAAACATACCTCTAAATGTCACTTTGTTCGAGATATATGCTGGTGTGATCCTTACTCTTTAACAACACGCTGTCTGCCCATTGACATGTAGGCTACAGTGCAAGTTTGTTGTCTTTTGTTCCCTACAGTGTAACACTGACACTCAACCTGCCAGCTGCTGTCAATCACACACAGACATGCCCCTCCAGCCAGCTGAGACTAAAAGTAGCATTTTCTGATATTTCCCCAAATAGCTTTTTTCTTCCTTTTATTAAAAAACAACTATTGCAATACATTAAAAACATGTTGACAATAAGGAATGACTAATTGTGATCTCATTTTGACTATAATATAATGTACTACATGTGCATCATTATGAAAATGAAATCTTGTACTGATTGCAAAGTTAGAAAATTATACTTTTATAAATTGGTAGAATCAAGGGCAGGTTGACTTTGTTGATTTAGGTGTAAAGTGAAGGGAACACAAGTGTGGGGTGTTGTTCTGCTTTGTCCACAGTGGAGCTCTCCGTGTGGGAGGCGGCCTTCGTGTGCCTTTGAAACCAGCACACTCCACAAAAGCTATTCACCGCAGTTAGCTAGAGAGCGGGAAAAGAGGGAAAGTCTTTTGAAGAACCTCAACAGAGTACATCTTTTCTTCTGAAAACGTGGGTGTAGAAAGGAACATTCTTCAATGCAGTTAGTTATGATCTTCTGCAGAGGCATCAAAATAACCTCTTGTGAAATGACTTATTCCTCTATGTAGCTCTAATGTGAAATTAAATAAATATATATATATATATATATATATATATATATATATATATATATATATATATATATATATATATATACATACATACATACATACATCTAGTCATGAAGTCCTCCACAGTTTATAATCAAATTACTTTTTAACTGAGCTAAGTGAAAGACAGTTACAAATCTCTAAAGAGTTAACTCCATAGGCAAAACGTTTGCATGGTTTATGTGTTTGCGCTGTGGTAAAACAACAACAGTACATGTAAACCTCTATTATGGAATGAATAGTCAGCCCCAGAAAATACACTGCCCTGAGGATCTGTTGAGGCTTGCTAAAATGTTTGTGCAACATTTTCAATCAAAGTAAAAATTTGCTCTATCCAAGCCGGCAGAGACAGAGCCATAGCAACAACATCATGAAAAGCCAATCAGACTACAGATTAAATAAATAGGCTACCTTCAAATTCATTCCTAAATGAAAGAGTGCTGCCAGTTGCACTTGCTCTTTTATTACTATTGTTCACCTTGCCAATAAGTGACTGCATATACAAAACAAGGGCTTTATTATTGGAGTGAAAAGCAGACCTTCAAACCCAGTCTTGCATTCAAGAACACATCTCCCATCTATCAAAATAATTTTCTTGTAATGATGTTCCATTGCATATCAATTGCCTGCTGTTTCAAGCTAGAAATTCAGAGGCAGTGACAGTCAGACTGAGGGTAGGAAAAACTGAGGGAGATGCACAGTGTGAAAGCAAAACAAAACAAACAACAAAAAAACTGTATGGTTTCAGCAATTAAAAAAAAGTAGAACATTAATGCCAAAACAAATGATTGTAATTACTGTATTATAAATAAATTACTTGAACCGTTATTGGGAAATATGCAAAAACATCTGTCTGGTAATGGATAACTCAAAAGTCACACCACAAATGGTTGCAAGGTCTAACAAAAGCCCTAAAATGACCTAAAACTAAAACCGTGATTTCAAATTAGAGACCTTTTTAAACGTTGACCTTTGTAGACCTCCCTATCTACCATTTCTAACCTGCAACTCTCTCAGTGCCTTATATTTAATATTCATATTTTCTGTTCCCTGGACTCCATTTTCTTATCTCGTTTAAGAATTCTGAATACAACAAACTCTTAAAAATACAAGCATGACGGTATCACCAGCAGTAGGACTGTGCGAGCGCAGTTCGGCTGACTTTGCAGTTTTCTATTTCTAGTTAAACTAAAACTTTTTTTAGAGACAAAGATAAAAACTCAAAGTAGTCCACAAAACTGCCACCTAAGACTTTACAACTTCCACTAGGAACTGCATTTTTTTAAATAGCCCAAATTGACAAGAAAACAGCAACACTAACGATGCTTGTCCAAGCATGAACTGTACAATAAAGCTTCTCAAGAAACCTGGAACTTATGAGTGAAAAAGCAGGTAATGGTTGATCAAAACAACCATGCATTACTCTTTACAGGTGCTTGACAGGTTATCAGACAGCGAAGGATGCTGTTGTGATGATACTTTGATCAGCATCAGTTAGGGTTTGTTGGGAATTGTAAGGCCAAACCGTAGCCTTTCCCTGATGTCAATACAGGGCAATAAATAAGTCCAGGGAGATAACAGCAACAAACAATGTGACAAGCTATAGAACGGCTCCAGATCAGAGATTTGTTACCCTTTTAAAGTCCAGAAATAGGCAGGTTGTATTTGATCTAGCACAACCCACAGTACCACAGGAAGAAATAGGGCCCTATCATTTTCACGTTGCCTCGGAGTATGTGGAGGAAAACACTGAACCAAAATACTATGTGGAGCCACTGCTCTTTGTACGGCCCAGTATATAATCCAAGTAGAAAATACATAGTCAGATGGTTAATTTTCTTTTAAAAAAAATAAATAAAATAGGTATATAACTAATTCAACAATCCCTTTTTTGAGGTTTAAAATGTAATAATTGCTTGCTGGTCTAAACTCAACCACAAACGTTTTCAAAGAAAAGCAAACTGGACGTACATAATACATATAATATAATAATAATAGTAATATATAATAATAGGGTCAGATTTACTAAGAAAATGGTGAAAATGAACGAGACTGCAGCCACAATCTGTGAGTAAAGCAGAGTTCATACTGTAAGCACAGTTCAGAGGTGGGGTTTCTTTGAGATCAGTAAGCCCAGAAAAGAAATGATAACATAATAATATTGATTACAAAATATTTATCAACTTCCTGAGGAAAACTGTTACTATTATTTAAAACTTTGATATTTTAATCACGCATTTATCTAATTATTAGTACGTTAGTACAAACTTGCAAAATATAACATACTGTAGCTGAACGTTTCCATGGATACAATTTGCTTTGGAGTTTCTAAGATACAATTGCCTTTACATGGATATACATATTGTACCTCATTCTCACTTCTGTTGTGGAAAATGAGTAGAAGTTAATCATGGCTATTACACACAAACATTTTAAGAGCAGTATTAGCTTTGGCAGTGTATCTGGCAGTGATATGATACATACAACAAACCCAGGCAATATCTGCAGCACAATTATTCATAAATATTTGAGTGTCTGCTTACTATCACAAGGTTGATTGTATTTGTATTTTGCAAATATCATAATCATAGATGTAGTGAAAATAAAAACGATAGCAGAAGGCAGCCACAATAAACAACAGCTTAATAAATGTTTAAAGTGTAATTCTTTTGAAGAAAAAAGCATCTCGCTTGAGGGTATGCTTCAAGATAAGTCCTTTGATTAGTGTTTTTTTTAAAGTCTCATTTCAATAACAGCTTTTTGCTCCGAGGCAGACTTATTGTTTAAGCATGCTGCAGATAATCGACAAAAGGCTGGACAAATCTGTTCCCCAGAGAAAAGCTCCCTCTGTTACAGCTCAGACACACTGGCCCGTTTCTTGAGAATAACATTAACACTGTGTGTGTGCGTGTGTGTGTGTGTGTCTGTGTGTGTGTGTGTGTGTGTGTGTGTGTGTGTGTGTGTGTGTGTGTTTTTTAGTGGGGTGCCTAGGTGTAAATGTGCAAAAATGGGTTGAAAAAGGTTGAGGAAAATAGGGACGGGAAAAAGTTAGAGTAATTCTTGGTTTTCAGTTATGACATACAGATAAAGTGAGGAATAGCAAAGCCCAGATGAAATGATTACACTGATTCAATCACAAAACACAAAATGCACAATAGCCAATAATGTGACCTCCTAAACTCACATATCATCTTTAACAATATAATTCAAAGGCTTCACTGATTGATGTGAACCACCTTCTGTACAGATTTTTGAGTTAAGCGGAAATTATTTTAGATATGTTTTTTAATTCTTCTTTATATTCTTTGTACATAGATCATAATCTGGAGTGCTCTCCCATAAGCAATTATACCATCTGTGGCAATAGTTCTTTTACAAATTCAAAATCTTTCCGATGTTCCCTAAACAAAGAAAACATATTCCAAGGACACCGTGTGTTGGGTGAGATAACACACCCAGTGACTGCGGGCTGCAGCTGTAACAACCTTTGTGCGAATATTAATGGATGTTCACAGCAGCAAGACCCTGCTGAGATTAATCCAGAGACAACCCTAATCCCATTTACACAGGGAGAGATTAACATTGCACTGATTGGTGTAGAGATTGACCATATCAATAACTTTGGGAAACAATCGCAATGTGAGGCAGTGTTATTGGCCCCATGCAAACATTAATGGTTGTTGAGAGTGGTGTTGGTTTCAATCTGGACCAAAAACTAACAAGCCACACTGCTAGAACAATTTCATCAAGGTAATGTTTTAAAACAACTTCTTGACAAAAAGGGTTTTAAAGTTGATGCCAAACACAGCCCTAAAAGTTGGCCAAACTTGAACCAGATGTTGGTACAACCTCTTCTACTGCCGTTCAGTGTGACTGAGTGCTTGGCTAACAGCGCTGTCAGTAGTAAGGCGGGAACGACGCTCCGTGGTGGGTATAATATACATGAAAAGTGGCCGACAGAGAGTCTCTGTTCTTTAAGAATTAATATATTTGGGTAAATTAAAGCAAATAACCATTTGGAAGTGAAGAGGGAAACACAATGGAACTGCCCCATAGGAGAATGTGCTCCCACATGGAGAGCATCAGGTCGTCACTCTAGGAGGTGGCTTTAGGAGCTCCCCAACAACCCAACATGTTGCTTCCGCTGCACAGCAACCCTTACAAATAATGGCTTATTTACATACACTGGCAAATCAAGGGGCTCTCAAACAACAGCCACAGTGTCAATCAATAATCCAATAACACAAGCTAAATTCAACTGAAAAAGTGCCAAAAGGCAGCAATGGCCATCATCCCCTTCTCTGCCTCTGGCCAATATCCTTAAGTCTTCCCCTGTAAATATTTAATAACCTCCTGGAAAATACTTTCAGTGCTGTTTACTATCATGCTGTACAGATTGTATTTGGTGTAGACCATCACATCCCACAATCTCCTTCAGCGTTAGGTTAGGTTTCCTATTCCTATTATGACTGGGTGGATGCAGATGCAGAATGCTGCTTTCCATGTTCCACTGTTTTCCGTTATGACAGCATGTGGACAAAAATTAAACACGGCAACATGGAAAGGATTTTTCCATATTTATCTTTAAAATGCAAACACATACAGTTGGAAGAGGCCTTGTTAAGGATGACTTTAAATTATTTTCTAAAGAGTCTCATAAAAATGGTGAAGCTATGACATAAGGCTACAAACTATTTAAAAGACATACAAACAGTAACTGCAGGCTGTCAACTTGGTCTCACCAAACCTGTTGTTGTTATTACCATTTAAATGTGTCTCTGCTGCTTGTTTTAAGTGCGTGCAGAGCCTGTCGTGATGACACTGTTGTTCTTATTAGCCGAGTGCGCATGAAACACGTGAATAAATCTAATCTACTTGAAGTAATTACTGTTGTTTTATTACAAAAATCCTGTTTGTGTTGTTTAAAATGCTTAAGACTTTCAGACTCATAGAACCAAAACACTCATAAACAAGATGTTTTATTGTTTAATGTAGATGCTGTAATAAAAAAGTAAAGCCAGACAGTGTTGCATATTATCTTCTTTTGTAATGTCACATCAGATGGTAGACTATTTGCATCATCACATTTAGTCACAATGGACTTGCCAGTTTTTCCGACCCGGCCTATTTGTTCGAGCGACTTTGCAGATGGGAACCAGCTGCTGACCTTCAAGAGGGTGGAGAAATTTCCTTCTGTCAAATTCATAAAAATCTTAATGAACGGTGATTTGCTCACATATTGACTAATCAGACTGAGCACAGACCGCTTTAATGGGACACATGGAAGAACTATGTCTACGGTGGTAATTTATAAATGAGCTGTATATCATACACAGACTTGAAGCTCTGTGGAAGGACTTCCATCCAATTCAAAAGGCGAGAATTATACAAAAAAGGGGTGAGAAAAAAACAACCTGTCAACAGAATGGATTTGTCTGAATGACGACCTGTCCATGCAATCAGTTTTCTATTTGACAGAACATTTGCACATCCTCCCGGCTTTCTATTCCTGCTTGTTGAACAGCAATCATTTCAAAAGCACCTGCCAAAACAAATCACAAACCCTGGTTAACAGTATATTCCTAATCCATGACTGGGATGGGGATGATATTGTTGCAATTTCCTCAGCCGGTTCGATAAATGCCACATCCTTAAGCCCAGAGTGCCACGGTGCTTTCAACACCTTTCTCCAGGTTTGATCCATCAAATTCACTGAAGCTACAGAGGACAATAAATCAATAGCTGACTGCATCAACCCTAGTGTTCTTAATCTAAAACAATTCTATGGTCAGGATTGTGTATAATTTGGAAATTCAATACAATCTCCTAAAAATATTCTCTAAAGCATCTCTTGCTAATGTGCATCTAAAAAAATTACATAATTAGTATCTCTTCCATTGAACTGCACAATATTCCCCCAAAAGTTTTATAAATTGGAAATCAACTCAACTAAATCTAATTAGCATTCCAAACTAATCTCTAAAAACAGGTATCTGCATATGAATGCAGAATCTGTGGGCAACAGGACACGATTTTGGTATCAAAAGTGTTCTGGTTTCCGTTTGTGGTCGGAGTAGTATTGACCAATCACGTTGAGCAGGCTTTGGTTGCTTGCAGGTAAACAGTCCACATGGAGAGCAAAAGAGGGAGAACGCATTGGCCAAAATGTAATCTCAGGACCTATCGTCTGATGAGGATTTAGCTTTTTATTTATTTATCTGCATTCATATGTAGATATCTGTTTATAGAGAATAGCCGAAATGTCGTCTGGACCTAAAACACCTACAAGAAGTATTGACTCAAACTGTTAACAATGACCGGCGCACGGAAGAGGAAGTCTTGGCCCGAATATCCACTGGCTACATCGGAACCCTAGAAATATTACCTGTTGCCCCCAGAGCAGGGTTCAAATTTTACTTTTTCGTCCACCTGCCAAACGGCTAGCGAATGTTCAAATTTTACCTGCCACTTAGTCTTGCTTTGACAGACCTTCCTCCACAGCGCTGTGAAGGAGGGTCTGGCTAGTCCACACAGCATACCGGGATGGGAGAAAAAAAAACGTGCTCTAGTTTATTGGCATTTCTTTAAACCAATGCCAATTTGTTATGGCCGTCGCTAAGCACCGGAGAGAGCCACGATGCCTCTGTAAAATTGGAAATTGTTTTGGTGTAACATGTACGTTCAAAAGTTGTTTTAGTCGTGCAAGAGAAAACTCAGATTGGACAGATAGTCTAGCTAGCTGTCTGGATTTGCCCTGCAGAGATCTGAGGAGCAGTTAACCATAGTCCTCATAAATCCACCGGGGTTTAAAATTCAAACACAGAAAGCGTTTGGTAACGGACATCCGGCCGAAAGGAGTAACATCCTGCAGAATTTCCAGCGGCACGGGAGCAATCCCGGAAGTGGAGCGTCATGGATATCGACTACCAGCCACTCAATAGATTACCATTGTTTTTTTGGCTGGTGAGTGAAGCAAATCTACCAGCCCCTTACATATTTTATCAGCATTTGGTTAGTAGATGGTACTAATTTTGTACCTTGCCCCAGAGGCTAAATCGTCGTCAGGCCAAAAGCTGATGGGTTCCGAGATGGTAAACCAACTAAATTCAATTTTAACAAAATACAGAAAAACAGAAAGATTATATTGTAAAAGAAACAACACAGAGTGGCAGGAATTACAAGCTCCTGCAACATTTATGTTGCCATATTGATCAAGACATTGATGCATCAATTAACTAGCCTCAGGGAGACCTCTGCTACTTGGAGATGCAGATCATCTCAGCTCATGTTGTGGTGGAGATAAAGTGCAGCGGTGTAAACTTGCCTCCTCCAAATTTAATTTCCAGCCCTCCTGAGAACTGTTGCTACGTGATAGCTATTGCCACAGATATACACTGTATTATAATTACTTCAGAAATCACAGAGGAGAGCAAAAACTGAAAATGCTCAACAACAAGAGGGACAAAGACTGTCACTAGTTTTGCTTTAAAACAACTAAGAATTATCTTACGTGCTAATGTGACTCCAGGTACCTTTGCATCCAATCCATTAAATATGGAGTACACATACTTACAGCCAGCTAAAAAACTGTTACTATTAATATCAACAAATTCATTTTTATCAAGGCCAGTGACAAGTCTCGTACCATTGATTTCATTAAAACACAATTATTATTTTTTTTTTATTACGGCCACAGATCAGACAGATTTTCTGCGGTTTTAACAACCAAGTAAATTGGTTGGTATTCTTACTAAGGCCGTTTCCGTCCTAACACAAACTGCCATGCGTCTGTATTACTGATCAGCCTCTTACAGAGAGCCCTGTGTTTATGTGGATTCATGTAGGAGTGTGGTTTCCTTTACAATAACAGAGGGCAAGACTGATATAAAAAGTGACAAACGGCAGGTGGTAGTGACAAGCTGTACGATTCTTATGTAGGAGCTCAGTGGAAGAAAAAGCTTTGTCTGACAACCTGTGGCAAAGAGGCTACAGCTTTGAAAAATACAGATTGTCAAACATAAATCAAGGCTTACCCCGCATGGCTGGAAGATAAGCCCGTCGACTTCATGGCTGACCTGGGACGTGAAGCTGCCTTCCAGTAGCTGAAAAATAGAAAATAAGGAGGACACAGTTTCAGCCAAGAAACAATGATAAATGACAAGATGGATAGCTGAAAGCTTTAGCTGGGAACACATGAAATGACATTGATTTATAAAGTCAACTACAGCTATGTATGGAGTCTGCCAACAATACCAACCTCTAAAAGTAAGCAAAGTTTTAACATAACTGGAAGGCAGATAAAAAGTCTAGGACCTTGTTTTGCTCCATCTAACCCTGAAACTAAGCACTAATCTCTTTGATTGACAATGCATGACTGCAAGATCAATATATGTAACTTGACAGCCCAAGTTGAGGAACAGAATAGCAACAAATCATTAAGTTCCTGAAGACTGAAAAGAGTCGTTTTCATGTCCTTCATTAACACCAACCACCAATGGTGTAGTAGAGAAAAGGAACCTACAGCACCATATTAAAAGAGGAATGCTCAGGAGATGTGGCAGAGCTACTGCATGACAAAAGCAAATTTTCTACATCATGGAGCACATCAACAGCCATGGCAACTACAGCAAGGAAAATTAGAGGCACTAAAATAAGGCTGAATATACAATCTGCATAAGGAAACAGATGAACAGATCCCCCAATATAAGAGTGCTTTCCTTTTTGACTTTTCTTTTAAATAACCCCTTTCCTTCCCCGTCTACTATCAAACTTCTTCCCCCGAAACTAAAAGGTGTTTTATTTTCCAGCAACTGCATGAAAAATACAATTACACTAAAACTTTTTTTCCCTCCAGTTATCTTTGAGTAAGGCATTTTGTTAAACAGCACCTGCCTATTTTTTTTCACCTCAGAACCAAATAAATTAGATGTTTGTTTGAAGTCAATTTGTGATTTAAAAAAAGAAAAATATTGTTCCTATATGATCAACTGAAACGTTTAAACTCACCCTCCACTAAGACCATTGAACAAACGTAGGAAAAAGACCACAGTGCCACAAAGACTGTCCATGGCATATGGCCTTATAACAGCAAAGACAATTTTACTAAAACATTTAAAATGCCATAACCACCTTCAGTACATTGGCTAAATAATTTATCATGCACGCTACACCTTAAGAGAATCAGGTTTTCAGAATTTTAGGAAAATTTCACCCCCCTTAATTCTTCACAGTTGATTTATTGACGTTTATCTGCTAATGACAATGTGTGTTCAGATTTGACTGATTTAAGATTTAAAAGAGTGACACTTTTGTAACTGAAATGCAAGACTTTCAAATCAATTTAAAAAGTGAACACGAGATATGAGATGAAACTGCACAGTAAATTAAACCATGTCACTTTCACAAAAATAAAACTGTGCATTAAGTTGTACGTTATGTTGTGCTCTTTGTGATGGATGACCGTTCTGAACAGAGTTTATTTCCATACTACGCTTGTAAGGTAGGAAATCAATCCAACACCTATCATTTGCCTTGGAAAATGTTCGGCTATACTGTAATACCAAATGCTAAATCTAATATATGATTGCATAAGTACACAGAGCAGAATCTCAATGCTTTTTAAAGAGTAGATATGAACAGAGACCGGAGAATCACTGCTGATCATCATTGCAAAAATATTGATTCTATTGAATTACTTTGTATGAAAACTTGTCAAGTGATCTTTGCTATTCTGTATGTGCATACATATGGTTAATATATTTAGGCAGGCAGGAAATAGCCTTGGCCAATAAAACAGAAAGCAAATGCATTAGTGCACTGCAGCACATATCAGGTATCCTATCCAGGCCATCAAGATGAACTAAAGCAGAGAGGAATGCATTTTAGCCATGCAGGGAGGTATTGAAAGGTGGAACAACAACACTGTGCTTTGAGTGCCCTTATATAACATATTGTAAGTCGTCTCCTGTCTGAATGAAAGGCGACAGTAAAATGAAATGATTACATTTTAATTAACAATGCATGCATCTCTGTCCAGCTCTGATTTCAATCAGCAGGCATGGTCAATTTAAGTGCCTGTTGACTAGGAGATAGCAACGTGTTGAGGAGATATGGAGACTGTCAACAATCATCAGAGCCAAGACACATTCACTACGCAGGAGATAACAGATCGTCATCATCTGTCCTGGTGATGCTTTGGGACAGACCAAATTATAACCTTCAATCACAAATACAAGAAAGCGTGTTAATATAACATAACTACATTTGCACTTCATGCAAGACTGGTTAACCATTTCATACACAGCAGCACTGCAGGCTCTCCTGTAAAAAATGCCTTTGACACATTCTTCCCAGCATTAGACCAAACTGGTCTGTCTCAGCTGCTCGGTGGATAACCATCTATGACGACACATTTAGTCTTTCTCAAAAAATCTCTTTGAAGTGAGCAGATACAACTGTATAATACATCAGATAATATTGGCTACAAAGTGGGACATGCATTTGGTTAGTAGATGGTGCTAATTTTGAACCTTGCCCCAGAAGCTAAATCGTCGTCAGGCCAATAGCTGATGGGTTCCGAGATGGTAAACCAACTAAATTCAATTTTAACAAAACACAGAAAACAGAAAGATTATATTGTACAAGAAACAACACAGAGTGGCAGGAATTACAAGCTCCTGCAACATTTATGTTGCCATATTGATCAAGACATTGATGCATCAATTAACTAGCCTCAGGGAGACATCTGCTACTTGGAGATGCAGATTTAGTCTTTCTCAAAAAATCTATTTGAAGTGAGCAGATACAACTGTGTAATACATCAGATAATATTTGCTGCAAAGTAGGACATGTATCTATATTTCTGAGATGTACACTACTGGTCAAAAGTTTGGGGTCACTTAGACATTTCCATTCCACTCCATTATAGACAGAATACCAGCTGAGATCAGTTGCATTGTTCTTTTAACCAGGGCAGCAGTTTTCAGATTACATTATGTGTTTACATAATTGCAAAAGGGTTCTCCAATGTTTTCTCAGTTAGCCTTTTAAAATGATATCACATTAGTAAACAGAATGCACCTTTGGAACATTGGATGAATGGTTGCTGATAATGGGCAATTTAGATATTGCATTAAAGATCAGCCACCCACTCAGATCAGCTGGTATTCTGTCTATAATGGAGTGGAATGGAAATTTCTAAATGACCCCAAACTTTTGACCGGTAGTGTATGAAGATGCAATATACTAGTATGAAGACACAAATGTCTGAATTATTACGTGAAATCTACAGAGCTTATGTTTTAAGTGGCGTCCCGTCCTGGCTAGCTTCTGCAATACAATAAACTCAATGCGATCTCTCATTGATTATTTCTTCGGTAGAAAAAAATGAAAGGTGTTTTTAAGGTTTACTTTCCTTTGTTGAAGTGCCATGTTAAAGAGTTTTCTTGTAAACAAACGAAAAGTTATGTTTACATGCAGTGCTTCTTACCGAAACCCAAAAGAAATTTCTTTCTCATAAAACATTTACAAAGCAGATTTAAAAAAAAAAAAAAAAAAAAAAAAAAAAGAATTTAATTGTGCATTGTTAACATCCATGTTTGCTAGCTTGCAGTCTTCTCTCCTGCCTTTATTGGCACAATGCTACGTGTCTTCGCTTGTTGCCGCCACAAACGGTCAGTGTCACCCACATGCTTACCCTGCATGCACGATACAAACAAATGGGAACCCACACGAAAAAACAAACATTCATGTCCTGATTTATTCACAAAGGGTTTTTCCATTGCACTCAAATTTCCAGCGTTTCTACTCAAGATGTTTTTATGCGTAAATTGAAGATGCACATTAGAACAGGTGGATGCAAACACACCTAAATGTGGTTGGGAATGGTTCCCTTACTTATCAAACAGAACACCGACGTTCTGGTCTCACTTCGGCTCTCTTTAGCAAATAGAACCTATAGTTGGTTTGGTGAAACTCTGCAAACCGTGGCTCTCTAGCTGCAGAGCACTCTGATTTTAATAGAGAAAAATATCCTGTGTCTGTTATATTTATACCGCAGGATGACTTCACCTTTTCACAAAATACTTTGATGCAAAACATCACTGCTTCTCAAAAGATGTGTTTCAGAGATGGATGAAGTGAAGTCATCAGCCCTCAGAAGAGCGCCGTGTACATTTAACTACAGACACATAAAACCGTTCGGTCTCTGCTGTATCTGCAAAGAAAGCAGAGCAACATCAGTGCTCTCCAGAATGATGAATGAGTCACAGCAGATCACACAAAGCTTGACAACCATGCTGACATGGAGAAGGCAGATAGCCAGACCAAAAAGAACGGGTGCCTTTATGAGGGAACGGCATGTAGGCGGTAAGATCTGGGAGTTCCATTTCAGTTCTCATGCCATCTTAGCACACCCACCCACCACCTTCGTCGAGCACAGTGAACCCTGGATGGAGAGATGAGCAGAAAGAAGACTTCCACTCACACATCCTCCTACAGTAAGGAAGTTCCTTGGAGCGATAATGCAGAAAGGGAGCAGCAACCCTGCTTTCATGGTAACCTTTTAGAAAGGAAACACAAAGTTGAGCCTGGTACAGTAGGGTTGTGTGGGCGGAGGCAAACAGCAAAGCCCCATTAAGAGATCAAGCTTTCATTGCAGACTCCAGGGCAGAGATGGGGCAACGCAAGAGCTCGGAGGGGGGACAA
Source organism: Sander lucioperca (assembly GCF_008315115.2). Classification (NCBI taxonomy): domain Eukaryota; kingdom Metazoa; phylum Chordata; class Actinopteri; order Perciformes; family Percidae; genus Sander; species Sander lucioperca. The sequence goes on from NC_050191.1 coordinate 10,769,719, forward strand.
ATCAACTGCTAACATGCGAAACAATGTCTTTCTTCTCAAGGTGTCCGGGTGATGGAAGTCAGACCATTTTCCTCTCCAGTGTTTCATGTTTGGGCTCATTTCACAAAAGGCCAAAGTAAAAGAAAAATTTAATAAAACCACACACAACCCAAGGACTCAAACTACATTCACAGTGGTTGCGTAGTGCCCCTTTCAAATAATTACAAACACAAGAAGCACCTTCAATTAAAAAGGAACCTTAAACATCAACCTCTTGTTGCTCCAGTGACAATGTGAAAACAAAGCGGTAACAGCGACCACACTGTTTTTTGTCAGATCTAGGGCTGCATCTAATGATCATTTTCTTTATTAAGTTGATTCAAATGTCTTGCTTGTCCAACCAACACTCCAAAACCTAATTATACTAATTTCACAGTGATTAAAAACAGAGAAAAGCTGCCAACTTTCACA